>NC_091104.1:24695385-24998642 GCF_024713975.1 Paralichthys olivaceus | reverse complement strand
GATCAGCAGAGCACCAAACCTTGTAAAATCCGATGGGCTGTTTTGATTTCAGTTACAGGTCCTCTGTTTCCAGTCACATTACTTTAACCTATCCCTGGGAAGTATAAGTCACACTGAATTATGCCAATATGTGTTTCGTGTGTGTTTTCAGATTTGACTGAGTTATGACTTCATGCAGTATCTTTGCCTCATGTCTCTCCCTCCGCGGCGGCTCTGCGTCGACTCTCACACGCCCCCCTGGGGTGGTTTCTAGCCTCTCCTCTCTTCATCTCTCTTGGCTTTGTCCTGTGGAATGTCCTTGTCGATTACAGACCCTATCCTGTAATTTCCTGATGGTTAAAGTGCCATCTGGAGCGACGAGTTAAATTAGTGAGGAGCACAGTGGATATTTCATTCCACACCTCCACCTGTAATGTTAATCCTGACGGAATGGGGCTTTATTTATGTTGCAAGTGTTTTCTTTTCATTGCCATTAAAATTCTGCTCTTGCAGTGACTCAGTGTAGCCATGGGCGTCAATTAAGTTTTATCTCATCTAATCTTATTTGTTGTTTGGGTCCTAGTTAGTTTGAGCTAAGCTAAAACAGCAGGACATGATTAGAGTCGAGCAGAGAACGAACGCAGTCTGGCCAGAGCGCTCTCGCTCCCTCTCTCTCTCTCTCTCTCTCCATCTGTCTCTTTCCCTCCTACTGATTATTTCTTTTGTTTTCCACACTAAGTGCATGTAATGCTCTTCACCTCCTGACAATATACTTGATGTATTTTAGCACTTGCATCTGGGACAGGGCTGGTGGACTATAAAGGAATATGTAATTTTATTATCATATGAAACCACAGAGGGTGGTTGTTCGCAGAAACCATCACACTGTTGACTCATACTGGAACTATTTGAGGTTGGAGCTGTTTTTGATTTGGACAAATTTAGGGCTATGTGCAGGTGCGCTACATGTGCACATTCACGCACACACCACACACACGCTTAATGCATGAACTGCAGCTACCATTGGCTCCAGTTTTAAGCCTCTATGACTTCAGCATTCCTGTTCTAACTGCTGCTGCTGCAGACAGAGGTTTGCTTCAAAACAAGTTTACATTGTTGTCTGTATGACAGGGTGTACTGAAGAATCTGTATCAAACTCTAGTCCAGAGCTACAGATATATACAGCAATTGTCGAGATCTCTGTGAATCTGCTGGCGATTATTAATACAGATTGTCTCATTGTCTCAACTGGACCCTACTTTACACTAAAGCCATTTTCAGATATGAACTCTGGACTATGGGTCCAGACTTTCTGCGGGGGTTTGCCTTTGAAACCTGAACAAAGCTGCAGGAGATTCTCAGCAAAGAAATCTCGAGTCCGTTCAGGCGAAGGGTGGTGCAGAGATCAGCTGTTTTTGTTTACAGCACATCTACACCGTCGTCAGCTCTTATCAACCAAAGTTCTCTTGACAACTTCGTCTGTGTCTTCTACAAGTATAGAACCGCTTTTTCATCATGAGATATTTGGATTCTTTTTCATTGTGTCTGTCTCTTGTTAGAAATGTCATCGACACACGCACTTGCTCACATTGAATCCTCCGGGGTATCTCCTGTTGGGTTCTCACATGGACTCACTCTGATGTTATCTGTAGGTCTTACTCGGGGGCTGGCAGGAAAGAAAGGCTGGAGAATGTCCGCACCCTCTCCGGAAGATCTCCAGAGTTCAGAGCATGTCTGAATCAGTTTATAGATCGCTGATGGAAGTATCTTTGCCAGTTTTGGTTACGGTTGTCATTTTCCCATCAAGCACCCACGTTGTTTAGATAGCAACCAATGTGAGCATCTATGGGCAAGTTGGGTCTAAAGTTGAGATGCAGTCAGACACATTCTTGCTCACAGTAAGAGTTAAGTGATTGTACTTTTTTTAAAAACCTGGTCTGAAGTCAGCAGCTGTTTTATGAGCACATTATCTAGATAGCTGTATGTTTAGCGCCTCGACTCAGATTGTCACACACACAGATGATTGTGCTGTTGTGCTTTAACAAAATAGTATAAAAGTATAAAAAGCATAAGAAAAAGAGCTGTTCTGTAAAATTGAAGCCATCGTTTAAGACTTTTCAGAGATTAAGGCACTGAAAGTGTCACTTTGTCCTCCCATAGTCCCTCTGGCTCTTCTCTCTATCTCGTTTCAGATAACTCCGGCACCGGGACTACAGGACCACAACGACCACCATCACCATTGTCTTCATTTATTACAAGAACTTAGCAATTTATTAATATATCTAGTCATGTTGTAGATCTATACATTGTTATTGTTATGGTTAGCCTTGATTTTGATGGTGCCAAATTGTTACCGGTCTCTCTCTCTCCACCTCATCTCTCTCTTCTCTCCCCCGCTCTCCACCCATCTCTCCTTTCCTCCCCCCTTACTTTTCTTTCCTCACCCCAACCGGTCGAGGCAGATGACCGCCCACATTGAGCCTGGTTCTGCCAGAGGTTTCTCCCTGTTAATGAGGGAGTTTTTCCTCTCCACAGTCGCCTGTGCTTGCTCATTGTGGGAACTGTTGGGTTTCTCTATGTTAATATTGTTTTAAGGTCTTGACCTTTAAATGTAAAGTGCCTTGAGATAATGTAAATTATGAATTGGCGCTATATAAATAAAATTGAATTGAATTGAATTGAAACTTAGGTATGTTGAAATTGTGGATACAATTATAATTTAGTGACTCTATATGCTGTGCTGACTTCGCATCAAATACATTTTACACACCCTTCAATATTCTGTGTACCCATAAGGCCTGTGACGCATGAGTGATGGTGCATGATGTGCTTGATTTCGTTTTGGCAGCCGTGTTAACAGGTTAGCTCGATCGCACTGCCGGTACATGAAGCACATTTCAAGAGAAAGGAAAAAAAAGTTCCTTTCAACGTTCGACTTTAAAACAGTGTGGGAAAAGAGTCCATATGAAGCCCCACATTCTGAATAGATCATCTGCAGAGCCCCAGAGCAGCCATCCAGAGAAAATAGTACCGTTTTATTACGTCAAGTGATATTTATGCTTTCAGAATCTCACTTTTTGATGAATTCATTTCCATGTTTTGGTTAATTTGTGCACACAAGATTAATTGTACACAGAGTCAGCGCAACAGACCAGCCTTCCTCCCAGAGGCTTTGTGGTCGAGCAGCCGCACCTAAATTTGGAGTGCACCCATACTCTGACCTTTCCGATAAATGCACTGAAAAGGAACAGAGTGAAGTGACATGCGGGGGTTGGTGACTTCATTGTGTCACTTTTCTCACTTTCCAAAAAAAAGGGCTGCAGTGTGAAAGTTAGAGAGGCTATGAAATCTTAGTTGTAACCAGGACACAGCACATATGACTCATCAAATCCTTCTATACAAGGTGATGGTTGAGTAAAGGATAAGCAACATGTTCCATATAGAAGATGAAGACTGAAGACCTTGACTCGGCTTCTCACTGGTCTCAACAGACAACATCACATCCCCCGATCCCTGCTTCTCTCCAGTGGCTCCCTGTCCGGTTTAGAATTGATTTTAAGATTTTACTGATCACTTTTAAAGCATGCTGGGGTCTGGCCCCAAGCTACATCATAGAAATGCTGACCTCTTATGTGCCTGCACGCAGCCTTAGATCTTCAGGTGGAGTCCTGCTGGCTTTTCCAAAAGTGGAGGCTGAAAACCAAGGCTGACCGTTTTGCCATCAGGGCCCCTCGGGTTTGGAACGGCCTACCTGAGGAGATAATCACTTCTTAAACCTTATTTTTATAGACTTGCTTTCATGTGATGTTGTCTTTTTACTGTGTTTTTATCGTCTCCTTTTCACCTTTTATTTGACTTGTTCATTTATTGTTATTGTTATATTGCTGCTTTTATGTGTTGAAGTTTTTATGTGACAAAGCTCTATATTTATTCATTTAATTTGAACACTACCTTGTTTCCGACCACCTAAACATGGTTGGCCTCCTTGTCACATCCTGATTGTCATTTCTCTTGTATTTACTTTCTTTGTAATCTCTTTTAAAAAGTGCTACATAAATAAAGTTTATTAGCATTATTATTAGTGTCCTCCTGTCATACTGTAACTCAGCTGTACAACTTCAGCTTGAAAACGTCGACGAGTATTAAGCATAAAAATATATAAGTTAAGTTATAACAGGAGTAAGTAAAAGAGGTAATATTGTAAATGTTATTGATCATAATATGATGCTTAACATTAACATTACCACATATGGAAAAAGCAAAGTAATATTGCACATAGTGTTGGTATTATTTTTCTCAGATTATCAGAGGTTTTAAGAGAGGTTCTATCATTCCCTAGCCCCATCTTTTACATCAGTGAGCAACAACTTTGAAACTTAATAATATACTAATCTTAATGAAAAAATAATACTGTGTTGCTGCAGTTGTAAGTGTTGCTGACTCTGGGCAGCACATGACTTTCACATCTGATTCAGGGGCCTGATTGTCATTGGTCAGCACTAAACCTGGAAGCAGTTATCCTGGCACATCTCTGGGTGAACTACGTCCTGAATGAAGCCTGCTCCTTCTTCTGTTCCGCGAACTTACACTGAGCATCTGTGATCAACGAATCCTCAAAGAGCTAATCACATTTGTCAAGTAGTTTACGGCAGGTCAAACCAACATTCTCAGCTTCATAAAGCTGCCTTAACGGTGTAGGATAGCCATCCTTCAAAGCCATATGGACAAAGTCTTGTACTTATCCAGACGGTGTGGAATTTCATGTTCTGTAGGTTGAGGTGTAGCATCATAGGGGCCTGATATTTATCGATGGAGCTTCACTGACCACATTCTTGTTCACCGGATTCAAAACCTTTCACATTCTGCCTTGACGTCCGACCAAGCTTCAAGACATCAAGGACAACTGCTTAATCAAAGAAGATACTGTTTTACTCTGACGGCGTCCACTATCACAAGGCAGCCATAATACAATATGTTTTGCCACTTAAGCTATTTTTAGACATCAACTCTGGCAAATGTCCTGGCAATGGGGTCTGGAGATTCAATCAATTAATCAATCAAATTTTATTTGTGTAGCCCATATTCACAAATCACAATTTGTCTCATAGGGGTTCAACAAGGTGTGACATCCTCTGTCCTTAACCCTCAACAAGAGTAAGGAAAAACAAAACATAAGAAACCTGACAGGGGAAAACAAAACTTAGAAACCTCAGAGAGAGCCACATGTGAGGAATCCCTCTCCTAGGATGGACAGAAGTGCAATAGATCCCACGTGTAATGGAGAACATCAGAAAAATAAGTATTTACATTGATATAGTATATGTGTAAACAGTTTGTAGCATAATGGAAGGTAAATGAATTGATGAGAAATGGTATGAGTATCTGAGAAGGCATATAGTCCACCATCGGCTGCCACCTCGATCATGGTTCACCATTATCCACAATCAGCTGCCAACATGATACAGGATCAGCCATTACAATCACAATCTCTGATTCACGAACCACCAATGATGATGTGGCCACAGCTGCAGCCCTGGATATTCAAATGATAAAGCACAACTCTGGGGAAGAAGTCAAGTCAGTAATATGCATTAATGAGACATTAATGTCTTTAATGTGATAAAGAGGGAAAAGAGTGGAATGTTACTGCAATGGATGCACAGCATGCAGAACACAACATATTCATTCTGCTGTGGAGATCACATGTTTTTGTTTACAGCACATCAACGCTGCCGTTACCAAAAGCAAGAATCTCGTCTTTCCAGGTTGACATCTTTCTTGGCGTCTTCTTCTTTCTTGTAAGATATTTGTATTGGGTTTTTTTAAGCTTTGCATCTGTAGTGTGTTAGAAGCATCATTAATGCACCCACTCACTCGCAGTGAATCCTGCACGTAATCTTCTGCTGTGTTCCAAGATGGCTCTTTTGGAGTTTTTTTACGGGGACTGGGAGAAAGATCTCTTTAGATTGCCCAGAATCTCTGACTCAGACATTGCATTTGCATCAATTCACATCTGATCCTATATCATTTACAGACGGAGCTGACGAAATGTGACTGGTCACCCTGCCCAGGTTCACTTGTTTTTTAATTCTTCCTCAAAAAGTAAGGTAGTGTGTCTTTATCACTATTTAAAATTATTACACAAACTTTTGTGCCTGATATCCCAGTGTGTACACATGCACAAACATACATACATACATGCACAATCCGACCGACACACACCCACAGTGTAAAAAACCACACATAAAAAGCTTTGAAATCCTCGTGAGTAATGCCTGAAGATCTACTGTACATGATCAAATGAATTGTGTAGACACCATGTGAAAGTATTTTAGGCAGAATAATAAATGAACACTGTTTGGCTGGAGCAGGCATTATAAATCAAAGCGCTGGGATGAACCGTGTCTTGTTACCAGAGCACAAGTATGGATTTCAGTGATACATCAAATTTGACCAGAAGCCAGTCTTCAAGCTTCAATTGCCCACCTTCATCCAATGCAGGAGGTTCCCCCTCCCTCTGTATGCCCAGCATGGAAGCTGCAGTATAATTTACCAAAGAGAAAATCTGGCTTTGATGGAGAATGTGTAGTACCTGTGTATCACAGTCATATTTCCAGTACAGTGATTAGATCCATATGGAGAGAGGACTGTAAGCTGCAGTAGCCAGGCCTGTGTCGGGACACCTAACATGCTCCAGCAATAACGTAGACTAATTACAGTAAATGTGGGTGTCATATATTTGTAGATGTAGTATATTTGTGTGTGTGTGAAACTTATATCCATGTCTGTAGTTGTGTTTATGTGCTTGTGCATCTGTAAAAATGTGTCAGTGTTATTCTGTAAATGGAAATCTATTATTAGAACTTCACTGTATATCACCATCTGTAATGCACTGATTTGTAACTGCAACATGGTATAATGGTAAATGGTCTGTGTTCATATAATGCTTTTCTAGTCTTGGTGACCACTCAAAGCACTTTACAGTACAGTATAATCACCAATAGCTCAATTTAAGAAAATGAATTAAACCAACATCTAGGATGCTCTGTTCAGTATCTATCTGTCTATATATATATATATATATATATATATATATATATATATATATATATATATATATATATATATATATATATCTCCCCTTAGCCCTAACCCTTCATTCTCAGGGCCATGTAGTAGTGTTGTCCCATTTCTCCATGTGATCGAGGGCTAGTGGCCATCTAGCCCTTCAGCAGGAGTGTATTCAGGACACCCCTGAAACGCAGGGGTAACCTGATAGCTTTACGAATGGACGGAAAGAATCATGATGGCGAACTTCCCTACTCAGGTTGTTTTTCTTTTTCATTGCGAAGCAGAGGTTTCTATGGACAGGACTAACATTACATTGAAATAACTGATATAAACACGCTGACTGACTGTATATTGATCAAAAGATCAATCTATCCCATCTGTCCCACAGTTGTCAGATGTGTCACTATTATAATGTTGGTTGATAACATAATAGTTAGTATTGTTTGTTACTATAGCAATATTGGTAATATCTTGGTAGGGCCAAGATAGAGGAATTGGGACAGGGCCTTATTCTGCAGTATTAGCGACATATCTAAATGCATTCATGCAATAGTATATGCTCTAAAATGGTCCAGCTGACATCCTGGTCCAACCCAGACTACTCTGGTTCAGTGTTTAGGTTCATTGTGCTGCATCAACCAGCTTCTACTGCACTTCAGCTGATCATCATCCTGTAAAGTCGTTTTTCAAAGACGCACACAACCAAGAGCTTGACCATGTGAGATGTGTTCTCACCTGCTGGGAATACTGCCAGTGGTTGAAATGAGGGGCGAGGCCTGGGAAGCGCATCAGAGAGGCAGGATAGAAATGTCGCCAGAGCGCCCACTGTGAATTCTCTGGAATATTACCTGCTCGATTCCCACAAGGGCTCAATCTGACATCACAGAGGCATCAAGCGAATGGAGCAGGCGGGGTAAAGCCCGTTCAATGTCTGCTTCAACAGAATCAGACTTTCGTGTTCACACATACAGAGAAGTTCAGGGATGTAGTGCATGTGTGAAAGCAGCTTTAGATCCTGTGATAAATGCCACACTCTGCCTCGCCTGCCGTCTCTCTGTGTGTGTGTGTGTGTGTGTGTGTGTGTGTCTGAGTGGAGACAGGTGTGCTGGAGTCAGAGCAGAGCCCCACCAGCAGCATTCCATCCTGTAATCAAGACTCGTGCAGATGCCCAGCCCCGCCACCACCACGCTGCCAGGTCCTGGTTCCTGCTCAGTCTGCACTTCAATCCATTTGACGATATATTTGGCTTGTTGTCCAACCCGTTCTTCTTCTTCTTCCTGCAGTCCTGTCAGCTCAGCCCAGTGACTCCCTGGACTCCAGCGTTAACCTGCTTGGCTCAGCCGCCCTCCCCGATCACCACACTCAAAGCCATTCCCTCTGGTCTGTTCCCTTCTGGGTCATATTCCATCCGTTAACCAGTGGTGGAGGAAGTAGTTAAGTACACATGAATACACAAAAATGTACTCAAGTAAAAGTTAAAGTACAACACTAACTTTTCAGCTTAAGCAAAAGTAAATGCAATACTACATTTTAAATATGCAAAGAAGTAGAGTGTTAAAAGTACTTGTAGAGTGTAGTCTAATCCCTATACTACAGCATTATGGCTCAATCTCAGCTGTATTTCTAAAACAGTGATGCTGCTGCAGGGTCTAATTTTGCTTGCTTGCTCTGATTGGATCATTGGAACAATTTATTGATTATTTTTAAGAAAGTACAGGTATGCCCTGTATGAATGTGTGTGTGAATGGGTGAATGGAAAACTGTACTCTAAAGCACTTTGAGTGGTCCTAAGACTAGAAAAGCTCTATATAAATACAAACCATTTACCATTTACTAAGTAAATGTACTGCCCCAAACATCTATTTAACTCCAGTCTCCTCAACTCCTTTGCAACTGGGTCCAGCAGGGTGGCCCCAAATAATGATGTTCCAAACAAATTAGAAATTAGGTAGTTCAATTAGTCCACAAAATATTTTCCCATCCCATGATATAAAAATATATTGATAAAGAGATATTTAAAAAGCCAATAAACTAGAATAAAATAAAAACAAGGTGTAAGTAGCATTGACTATTCCAGAACCGAAGTGCAGCAGGAGCAGAATCAGCCACAGGCACATTAAATGAGAAACAATTTTCAGTGAGATTGGAAAATTGCTACATTTGGAACATATCTGAGCTCTTCTGTCCAAATGTATGTAGCATAACAATGAAATGCTGCTGCACCGTATTTACTTTGGACTCATGGGCTGTTCTAGCTGACCTGATTCCACTGATCTGAGAACCCTACTTGGTTTGCATTCTTTAAGGCCGTCAAAGATGTATTCTGGGGCTAAACCATTGGGTGATGAATAGACAAGTAGCACTTCAACATCTATTCTGCAACCAACTGGGAGCCAGTTCAAAGATTTCAGAAGTGTAGTAATGTGTTCTGTTTTCTTGGTCCAGCATTGGGAATGAGCAGCAGCTGTTTAATGGTGTTTAGTGAGAATACCGTTACAGTAGTTCTGCCTTCTGGAAATAAAAGCATGGATTAAGGCTGCTGCACACTAGAGGATAATCAGGCCGATTTTAGACCTGATTTGCCCTTTCCAACAATCAGTGTGGGGGGTTCAAAACAATCTTAATGCTACTGATTGAGCATGACCCTCCCCTATCTTAATTCATAAATATCAAACATGTTCTCAGCCATGACTACATCCAAAATTAATATTTTTTTCGCTGCAAAGCAGAACACATGACGTCGGTCCTCCTTCATGTTTGTTTTTCTTCTGAAGTTCAGTAATTCGCTCAACAGTATTTCGCCAACAGCCATAAAAACACTGAAGAAGAAGAAGAAGATTTCAAGTCCCTGGAATCGCCACTGTGAAAGTGTGTGGTCTGACATTCTGGCCAAATCGTCTAGTGTGTGTTTTCTGAAGGTGTACAGATGTGTGTGTGTGTGAATGTGTGTCAAAAAATAGATGGCAAACTGTACTGTAAAGTGCTTTGAGAAATCAGTAAGACACGGAATACAGACACAAAGATTATAAGATAAAAACTCAAAATCAAATCAAATCATTCTGTGGTCTCCCACGTTTTAAAAATCGGTCAAAAGTTGAACATCCTCATGTGTGCAGCAACCCTTAGCTTATCTTGGACTTTGCCACCCAAAATCCTTGATTATGGTTGTTGTAATAAAAAGATGTTTAGTGATTAATTTGATATGGATACACATGGTCAGAGTAAAGCTCAAGTCTATTAAGCTGCAGCAACTTCCCTCTTTCGACATTTTCACAGATTTCCCAGAGAATAATTCAAAGTTTGACAAGTTTGTGTAATTTAACAGAAATAAAGTTTGGAATAAAACAGGAAATCCAATGCAGAAGGGAAATCCACAGGGAAATGATGGGGAACTAATAATGTCGAGCTAACAAGGAGTGAAGGGAACACAGAGAGTTACAGTCAATACACAAGGGAGGGGGGGCAGAGTGGGAAAAGGTGAAACAGACAACCACAGAAGCAGGAAAACACGAGACACACTGTAGTAATTTCAAAATAAAAGAGGAAAAGCCAATAGTCCATATAGAGATGTGACAATAACACTGCATGTACCTGTCTCACAGGTCCTGCTCCCCTGTGTGTTTGTGACACAGCAGAAAGACGTGGTCGCAATGGGAGAGGACTCAAAAGTCAGAAATAGAGACAGAATGTGGGTGGAGGCTCTTCTGGACCCATTAGTTTTATCCAGTGATGCGTTGCTCCTCAGGAATGTGTTCAGTATGAATATGGTTCTCCTGGGCTGCTGCATAAACCAAGAATGTCTCCACGCATATTTGGAGCCATCTGTCATCACTTCAGAGCCCGAGTAGGATCACACTGTTAGCGAGCAGCTACTTATTGCACTGGCATTACAAGTGAATTTCACTTCACACGCAGTAAATAATGGTACTGTGAGGTTATTATCGTTTTCATGTTCTGGATATCCAGCGCAGACTGTCACCAGAAGAGTAAGTACGGAAATAGAGAGTTGAATCTGAAGAGCTACACCCGGGTATTGAAGGCATCAAGATATATTAACATTTATTCTACATTGTTAGACAGTCGTAACTTTAAATGAGATGTTTTATTAAAGGTCATTTATATTCATTCTACATTAACAAGGGTGATGTATCTACACGGGAATAAATGTTATGTTAACAGGAAGGAGCTGTGCAGTGGAAGATTGCGAGCTCTGAATAAGGTCCTGTTGACTATTCCTGGGTTGGAGCTGAAGACCAAGGGTGACAGGGCCTTTGCTGTCCGGGCCTCAAACCTCTGGAATAGATTACCTGATGAACTCAGACTGAAAACGTCACTGTGTGTTTTTAAATTGTCCCTCAAAACTCACTGTTACCTACATCTGGATTCAGGTCTGGTGACTAGAGAGGCCACTGAAGTTCACTGAACTGTTCATGTTTTGGTTTGTGAGGAGGTGCATTTACATTTTCAAATCTCATTTTTACTCAATGGCTCATAACTACTTGTAGTTTTTAAATTATTTTTTACTGTTCTAGATTATTAAAAATGGGAACCTTTTGGAAATGTGGCTGAATTGTTGTGTTTTATTGTTGGGTGTTATCAGTCACGATTCGACTGACAGTGGTGACTGCAAAGCATTGCAAACACTTACTGTCAGTATCCACCGCATCAGTCCAATGAAAGTAATCCCTGCTCTTTCATTTTTTCATGGTATTTTCTGCAACTAAGCAACCAGCGTGGTTCAACACAGTGTCTGTTGATGGTCGAATATGTTTGTAGGTGTGTTAGTATGGATTATTCTGATATGAAGGGAAAACACTTGTCTGGATGGAGATTATTTTTAAATTGAAAACATATTGGTGTGGACGTCCCCTCAGTCCTGCTGCCATGTAAATGCATTAATACTGATTGCTGACTTAGCTAGTTTCAGATGCCAAACAGTACATATTTTGTAACACATAAATAAAATTGTACAAATAGAAGACGTACCAAACTCAGTGTTCAATTTACATTTCAAATTTATATCACACATCTCACAATGCAGTTTTATTTGGCTAAAGAGCATGTTTGACTATTTTCTTTGTTACTCAAGCAATACAATATTTCTGGCCCTATTTAAGTGCAACATCATGTAAAGATACGTAGTTAATGTTCTGTATTGATATTGAGCTATATAGTCTTGATGACCACTCAAAGTGCTTTACAGAACAGTTTTGCCATTCACACACACGCATGCATGCATATACAATCCATATACAGCACTATCATACATCAGTCACACACTGTCAGCACGGTCATTTGGGGTTCAGTAGCTAGAATGTGGGTGACGGGAATCAAACTGCCAACCTTCAGTTTAGAGGATGACCCGCTCTATCCCCTGAGCCACAGACATCCTGGACTTGTGCACTGACTGTGTGAACATTTCCAAATGCACCTGTTGTGTATGTTTGTAGGAGCCACACAGACTGGAGGTCATTATCTCCACCTCCTCCATGTTAGTTGATGATATGGGGGTGAAACATCATGGCTGACAGTTGAGACAGACTTATAATTGATCAGGATCATGTATCAGTGGGACCTGTGCAGAGTTGGGCTTGAAGTTAAAGGTTCAGTTTGTAGAATTTAGTGACATCTGGTGGTGAAGTTTAATGTTGCAGCTGAACACCCCATCATCCTCCCCTTCCAAACATGAAAGAGAACCTGTGGTCGATTTCAGTTGTCATAGAAACAGAAAAGGTGTTTAGCTTGTCCAGTCTGAACTAATGTAAAAAACATGGCGGCCTCCGTATAGAGGACCATGATGTAAATATAAAGTATTTAAATATAAAGGGCTCATTCTAGGGTAAAGAAAACTACAATTCATACAATTTAGATGAAACACACTAGAGAAAACCTCACTGGGATTATTCTATATTCAATTATTGCCAATAGATCATTTTCACCTAAGTCTTACACACTAAACCTTTAAGTCTTTGCTGCTAAATGGCAGCGTTCATATCCAGAATAGTTTAATGAACAGAAAATACACTTACAGTAGCTTGGCCTGGAAACAACTGGATAGCTGTACAATCAATCAGTGCTACAAAATGTGTGACCAGTAGGGGCCAGTTGGCAAATTTAAATTCTGGCAAACACCTCTTTTAAACCAACAAATGCTCTTAGTGAAGTTCTTTGTTCTTTTCGAGAAAATGTATTGTCCAGCTTGTTTTAGATTAAACAGCCCTCTCCACAGCAGCCATCACTGTTGTTAACAAAACGGCTTCAGCGGCGATCGTCTTCAGCCATCCCATTTTAGATAAATGGTTGTGACACATGGCTGTGAGACCTGTCTCAGGATGGAAACCTGTCTGGGTTTGAGGGTCAGACCCATCTGTGCAGACTGTGTGTGTATGTAGAGAGAGAGAGGATGAGCGAGAAAGAAAGTAGAGGGTGGGGGGGGGGAGCAGAGACAGATAGCTGTATTAGTTACAGCACATTACATACATATTAGAGTAAAACACTAAATGCAATATAAAATGGAATAACAATCAGTGACTAACAGGACTAATGAGCTCTGAAATCTCATGTCTCCTGCATTAACAGAAAATATACAGGTAGCTCATCAACACGAATGAGTGTATGGTGTCAGTTCTTTAAAGACTCCGTTAATTAATTCCATCCCTTGGGCACGGACACAAAACCATCTGATGAACAAGCAGCTCATCCTAAATGTTAATTTTGCCCTCTGCCTCCACATTGATCCCATTTCGGGTTAAAGTAGGACTGCTTTGAATCACAATGATGAAGGGAATAAGATATTTTCAAATGTTCTTTTTGGTGTTTCTATTGTTTCATACTTATCAAGAGAAACTGATGAATGGCATCAGGGACTTCAGGGTGTTTTTTCTCTTTCTGACAAAGGGAAACAAAGAGGCCACAGATGGAGAAAACACATTTTTATGCATTGGTGCAAGCCGTGCTGCCAGTGGGTGAGATGAAATGTTTTTGGTAATTACACAACAATGTTATCGGGCAGGCAATTTTAAAAGTTCCCACAGCTGCAGAAAATACTTAGTTGCACAACACCACTTGTCAAGTACTGTGCCCTTGCCCTTTTTTCCTTTTTTCCCCAATTCCTCTGGTTCTGGCACCACGCCTCAGGAAATAATTCATGTGCAAGATGAACGGTTGAATTTACAATTTGATAATCTAAACCTTCTTTCACTCGACATCTTCACTGTCAGTCACAGGAGCCCTGAAACACATGCTTCTGCCCTAATGTTCAACAAGCATCTGCTTTATGTCAACAGGTTTAATCAGCAAACAATCTACAGTTCACCTTACTTGCACTTTTTAAAAACTTAAACTTAAAGGTACAGTGTGTAGTATATAGTGACATCTAGTGGTGAAATGTCATGTTGCAGCTGAACACCCCTCACCTCACCCTCTCCTTCCAAACATGAAAAAGAACCTGTGGTAGCTTCAGTTGTCAAAAAAACTCAAAAGGTGTTTAGTTTGTCCAGTCTGGACTAATGTAAAAAACATGGCGGCCTCTGTAGAGAAGGTCCCCTCGATGTAAATATAAAGTATTTAAATATGAAGCACCCATTCTAGGGTTTAGAAAACAATACATACAATTTTGATGACGCACACTAGTGAAAACATCACTAGGGTTATTTTAAATTCAATTTATGCCAATGGATTTTTTCTTCTAAATCTTACACACTCAAAAAAAAAAACTGTTGACTAGAAACAAAACATACATTAACTGCAACAACTTAGCCGATGAAACAAAATGCAAGGAAACAAGAGTGAGCTCCCAATTAATGTTACAACAAACCCTAAGGGAAACCAATCATTTTATGTGACGGGCAATTTGGCCTCAGCTGAATGGACTGGACTGTATATAAATATGGACAACTGGATGGCTCCCCCAAATGTCTAAGCCTCTCGATCACCAACTGGTGACTGGCTGTAGTATAGGTCATAAACCTGCCTCCTCTATGTTAATGGGTGGGACATAGACCAAAATAAAAAGGCAATATACATGTCAAACACATTTTTCTCAAAGATGTTTTTTGTCTATGCAGTAGCTCTTATCAAACTGATGTATGTTTGAATACAAATTTTTTTCTAGATTTTTAATTTGGTTTAATGAATTATTTGACGCTACAAATATAGTGGGAAACACCATGATTGACAGCTCAGACTTGCAGTCAAGTGTGTGTATTGACGGGACATCACTACCATGGCTCCATCCCCCTGATCCAAATGTGCAAGTTGGCAGTGTTTGCATCAGACATACAGAATATTATCTTCTCTGGACAGTGGGAGGAAGTGTCGGTTCTCAGTGTAAATGTCTAAAACACATTCCCTCCAAAATACCACAAACATAAGCTTTGCCTCATGTGAGTGAACCTCCCACTTGTTTGTGCCTCTGCTTCCACCTGTGGACTGTATTTCAGGGTCAGGAACATACCCGACTGTCAGAGAGCAGCTTGTGTTGGTTGGAGTTTGATCTGTCTGAACAGGAATGTAGTGTATCGTACAGGGATTTAAAAGTAACTGATCTACAGTGCAAACAACTAACATCAGTTTGCTTCTATTTAATGTTCTCCAGCCTTCCTCCATCACCACACACACACACACACACGCACACACACACACATTCTAGGGCTGTGCTGACGATTATCTCCCTGGCCTGCATTGTATTTCTTTTGCTCTTCCATAACATGTGTTAGGGTCCATAACTGTTTTCTAATGCCAAGTCTTGTAATATCATCTTGACATGGGAAAAGCTGGGGACTCAGAGGTTCACCACATGATTCATATTTTTTTTCTTTCTTTTTTTGTAAAAACAAAATCGCAAAAAGATGAAGATATTTATTTCTGGTGGGAAAAGAGAAAGATGGGATTGATTTTTTCAGTCCTATTCTTGTCCAGCAGAATTTTTGAGGAATTTCCTTCACTCCCTTAACTTCTGTTCTCTCGACACAGGGCTGCTCTTAAGCAACAGTTCATTCATCTTTTGACATTTGTCAAACCACGCAAATCAATTGCAGCTTCAGATCTGAGAGTGATTTTCTTTCTGTGAGAGGAGACAGATTTTTGACTGGTAAATGCCAAATAAGCAGCACCTGTTCCGTGTTATGGCTTCCTTATACCCACACATTTGCACAAAAAAGCTCTGTTTAGACCTGGTGTCAGGTGATCCAATCGTAAGTGAACCTTTAAGTTTCCCCTGCTTGAATTGTGTTACTGTTTAGGTGTGAGAAGGTCTCAGCTTTAGTCCTTTCGGCTCCTGTATTTCCCGGAAACAGTACATAGTACTTAGCTAGATAATGCAAGAGGCAAATGTGAATATGATTTTGGTGGAGTGACCCTTTAAATAATGCAAGTATTGGGTTGCACTTAATACATGACAAGTTTAACAAATGCTTTTTGCACATACACCCTTTAAGGACCTGGGGTGTGCGTAGAACATCTTTGAAAAAGGTAGTCGTTCTTTTATTTATGAGCCTATCTTGGTGGATCCATATGTTTTCAGTTGCACTTGGCACAGGAGTGGTGGAATCCTCTGGTAATGGAAATTACAGTACCATGGCTTGTGTAAACTAAATTTTGTGGAATGGACTGGTTTAGTTTATTTTTATATTAGGTTGAAAATGGGGGTGGCAGGCGTGGAGTGACCAGGTGGAGTTCAGGGGGATTCATCCTCTGGGGACCACGAATATGATGAGTGAATTTCAACACCATCTTCCCTTTCTCACGTGTCCCATTCTACCATTATTACAGAGTCCACTGTCTTTCTTTTTTCAATTGTAAAAAAAGTAAAAAGTCCACGCTGGCATTTCTTGTGGGGTTAGAGACGTCGCACTGTTACGGTCAATCATTCAGGTTTCAGCCATGAACATTTTATTTGAAATGTTTTTACATGATGGTATTTTACTGTATGGTAGATTTGAATTTCCAGGGTCACAGGTAGGAGGGAGTAATATATGACCAGACTAATGCAGGCAGAGAGTAATGTTCAGCACCCTACCTCCAGTTGCATTTAGAGCAGTGTTGAACTGTTTGCTGTTGTGATGGAAGCTGTTGGAAACAAAATAAATAAAGATGCAAGATCATGCATTTGACAGAGTGGCTGATTGTCCTTCTTGAGGGCTTTTACACTCCCCAAACTATTTCATATCAAATAAGGTGAGGCCACAGATCCACACTTACATGAATAATACAGCCACATTCTGTATGGTGAGAAGTTGTCCTTGCATGTCTGGAGGTAAAGTTCTCTCCTGAGAGCACAAAGCCACAATTACAATTTTATATTTTTAGTTTCCTTATCAACTATGATTACAGGTTTTTGGTTTTTTTTAACATTTGGTCATTCAAATAAAAATGTTTCATTTACCTATTACATTTCACTTGACAATAATCCCTCATTACCTTTTACATACGAAGGACAAGAAAATATTTAAATAACTGCAGGAATAAATAATCAAATACATTACTTTTAATAAATAAATCCAATTTGGTGATGATGAAGACATTTCAGTATTTATTTGCTTGTTTCAGTATTCCAAAATGTTTGTATTGATGCATGTATTTAATTGTTTCTGCCTTTATTAAATCATTTTAAATGTATTTCTACAATAATTCATTCATTTCTTGCAGAATTTTTACATTTATAACTGTACAACCCACTGTATCACTTGAGTCCAGAATAGAAAACAATGATCCAACTTACAAAGGTACATTAAACATTTCATACATAAAATGTAGTTACCAATAAAACTAATGTACACGAGCTGTACATGTAACACTGATAACACCTTTGATTGTAAGTAATTGAATGTAATTTATCTATTACAAGAGCCAGCGCCACATTGCGACACACTAACCAAGTGTGTTCCGATTAAATCTACACATATTGCAGAGTCTGCATCAGTGGCTGTTGGATCCCAGCCCACTTTGTCTGCCACATTGAAGCTGAGGCATCTATGACCATAATGTAACAGATGCCTTTAATCATGTGGATTTCATATCAGGATGATTATTTCTTTGCTTACTGAGAAACCACAAAATCTTTAGGTAGCAAAAAAAAGGAAACTTACAAAACTTACATTAAATTACCAGGTCCCATACTCAACATGTTCTTTTACGTCATATTTTAAAAATTCATTATACAGGGGATTGACTGAACTCATGAAATTGTTACGAGTAAGACCAGTGGCACAATTCCCAGCATGCACTCCTTGTTGACCCCTGGAACCACAAGTTTATTGAACCTTTTCTCAACGCCAGTGAACTTAACTGTTTTACAGTTAGTTTTACATCTTCAAAAGTGAGTTGAAATAACCACAACATTGTGTTGACTCAACTAGAAAATTCAATATAAATCTGAACTGTGATTAAATTGCATAAACTAAAGGAATTAAGTACAGCTGAATTAAGAGCATTTTTGAATATCTGGGTTTGTTTTTAATAATAGGGTTAGGTAACATAACCTAAATTTAATTTATCAATTCAGTCAAATTGCAGCCGTGATCCTGACTTAAAACAAATATCTTCTTTTATAGCAGTGACTCTATAAATCAGACATACTGGTGGGCACCTCTCAACAGTTGTACAACCACAGACTGAACGAACTGAGTTTCAGTTTCTTTAAAATGATGAGTACTGGTTGTCTCACAGCAGTGTCGGATTTCTCTGAGTACAACTGAGTGACTTAGCACTGCACCCTATGTCACATTTCATTTACCAGATGAGGGCATTCTCCTCCTCTGGGCTCCGGCTCCTGTGCTCTTTGCTGTGTGAGCCAGGTGTCTAAGCTAACATTTGATTCCAACGGGTAATTTCCCGCATTACTGTAATCAATGAGCTAATAATTGACATGGGCATAGAGATTTGTTCCTCCTCTGAATAACTTTAATCACTGACAGCAGCTCAATTTAGCACAATTAGACATATTGTCCTAAGTTGAGGCAGATGGGGATAGGCTCAGATGACAGAGGCCACTTTCTCGTTGAGGGGATGGAAGACTTTTTTTTTTTTTTAAACTAGCCAGAGCTGTCAATCCACTCTCAAAAATAAAATGCACAGCATCATAGGTAATGGAGGAATTCATGTAGTTTGTGAAAGTATTTCAGGAACATACTAGAGTATTTATTTCTTAATTTAACTGAATAATAAGACATCAAGTGTTGTGGCAACAGCTGTATTTTTCTCCCTAATGCAGTGATCCACCAGTGTGGAAAAAGTCACCAAAACAGTGGAGGCTATTTAGAAAAGAGAAACACAATCTCTTGTTTCATGATGTTACACCAACAACAGTCCAAATGATTTATCTACACCTCCCGGTTCTTTGACAGCTCTGGTTCTGGAGTACACACACAGAGGTATCTGACACCTTCAAAAACATGTTGCTGGATGTTTTGACTAACAAAGGAACGAAGAGAACAGCTTCATGTTCATTCTGCCCACCAGCTTTTTCACTCCTGGTCTTATAATTGTGGATGTGGTGAACTGATTAAAACTCTCCACTCATTGACCAGCTATCCTTCTCTAACCATGTTGCATCTGTTTCCCATTCTTGCTGCTTTCCACTATACAATACAAGAAACACCAGTGTTTACCTGATTCAGTATTTCACCCCTCTCATGATACAGGCTGCTATCTCTCACCTAGATGATGATGCAATGGGGAGAATCCCTTACAGAGGGTCCAGAGTGTGGCAGCACGTCTAGTTTTCAATCAGCCTAAAATGGTACATGACACGACACTGCTCTTTGACCTCCATGGCCACCCAAACCCAATGATACCTGTCTGCCGAGAGACTTCTGGTTCTGCCCCCATATGCCTGTACTCAATCATATGGGTTCATGCTCCTTCTCAGCAGCACCATTCCTTCAAGTAATGTCATCTGGCCATGTCATTCCTGCACACAAGGCAATCACAGTCCAGACTTTTCTCATTTGTTGTTCTCCCCCATTAGAAATGCTACCAAATTCCATCAGAGGAGGGGAGTCCCTCTCTATATTCAAGAACCTTGTGATGTCCTAACTCTACTGAGAGCACCAATCATCCATCTGTCCATTATCTATACCACTTATAGTTTGAGGGACGCAGGGGGAGCTGAAGCCAATCCCAGCAGACATTGAGCATCACAGGGGCAACATACAGAGACAAACAGCCAATCACGCTCACGTTCACAACACTATGGAGTCTCCAATTAACCCAACCCTGCATCTCCCCCCACAGAAAACCCACACAGATGGGGATTTTACGCTTCTTGCTGTGAGGTAACCACCCCTCCTTCTGACAGCACCCTGTCTCCTAGCTCCTCTAACACCTTAACATGGCTAACTTGAACTTACAGTGCACTACCGGTACACTCCTTTATCTGATCACCTACGCTTTAGCTTCACACCTACCTTGTTTGGTCTGGAGCTTCTGGCTTTTCAGTTTAGTTCCGAACACAAATAACCAGCCTGAAAGGTGATATGGGCCAAACTTCAAATTTAGTCTAACCAAAAGAGGTGGTCTTTACCCTGATAAGTGTGAAAAGATATTTGAGACAGCTTTAAACAATAGGAAAACAAGCAGAAGTGGCTGGCAGGATTGTTTGTAGTCTTCACCTACAACATTATGTTTGAACAATGAGAGCACTTTTTGCTGGTAGTAGTTCAACAATGAATGAAACATCATTTTCTCCATTCAAATGGAGAGGATAGTTTTTTCTTTGCACTTTATTTAAAAAGGTGAGTCAATAGAATATCGAAGTTGACAACTTGCCCATCTACAAACCAATCATTTTCTAGTATAGATAGATGCAGCAGTCGTAGATGATGACAACAGGACATACCAATGTCATACATAAATCTTTATTGCGCTGCCTGAATTACAGTATGAAACCTAAACTAACCAGATCAAGTCTACACAGTGTAACAAAGAAATGAACCTTGTTTCGGACCATGGTCCGGTGTGACAACGACCGTAGACATGTCCCTGAGTTGTAAGTTATTTACGGCATGGACTAACTTCAAACCGCAAAAGTGAAGTATGCTGAAAAACTAGTCTTGTTTTGAAGCTCATGGAGAAAAGTCTACTGAAATTTCTTCTACACCATTTGATCAGAGTGGAACCACCGGGGACAGGGGGTGGGGGTGGGGGGGGTGATGGGCTGAGCGGGCCAGGGAGTAGAAACCAGATCCCCTTTTACAGCCATTCGCAGAAAAACTTCCCTTTATAATATAATGCAGTGTTGATCAGAACCCCACTGAGCCAGCAAGCTACAGAGGCATTTTTAATTGTTGCAGGTGGTCTGGCTCAGGGAACATAGCTGTGATACTCAGGGATCTGCAAATAAAACTCCAAAGCGTGCTTGTGTGAACGGGTACACAAACAAGAGAGCTGCGTCCAAGACAGCTGTGTCTGGGATCGCTGTGCTAAGGTTCAAGGCCTGAGGTAACAACATGGCCTCATTTCGCCTTATGTCACTGATTCAGTCTTCAGCATTATCATTAGGTCTTCTGAGATTCCACAGAAGGGTTCTTCATTGTTTTGACTCACGGTGTTAGGATTTTAAGAAGTTTTCAAAGTTTTCCTCTCTTTCCCTGAAATTGCTTAATTGAGAAATTGATAATGTCTCTTCAAGTAAACAACTGTCACTCTTAATTAACACGGCCGCCATATTTAAAGAGATTGAATACATATATATATATATGTGCAGCTGTAATGTTTTAGAAACATTGTGGTTTCATTAAAACAAGACTGTAAATTAAAGTGGCCCCTGGAGATGACGGTGTTCATAAAACCCCACAATATAGATGGTTCATTATTAACTTGCCATGAGGTCATTCAAGTCCAAAAGGATTATTTGCTTGTGAGCATGAAAATGCTCCAGAAATGTCAGAAGTAAAACAACTGAAAGAGTTTTTCCCAAAAAAAACATGTTACTCACCATGTAGATTCCTTGCAAGCTATTATCCATATCTCAGGGCCATGTTATCTGGCAAACTGTCTGTCACGAAACTTGGAAATTGGATGTCACGATGCCCTGGAGGAGAGAGGGGGGGCAAGACATTTGAGAATGGTGATTCAAACACCTTGTGAACTCTAAAAGGTCAATATTGTTTGGGTTGTATTAGTTTATTCTTTTATACATATGCTTTTTAAAGTCTCGATGTTGAAGTGCCTCGAGATAATTTGTGTTATGACCTGCCACTATACAAATTCAATTTAATTGAATTTTCCAATTTTAAGATTAGTTTTTTTTTATGTGATATGATGAAATATAGTATTCAATCTGTTAAGTGTTTTTTTTTTAGTAGCTTTTTGAATTATGTATTGAAGAAAAGCATGTCTCGACCCACAGACAGATGTTTCTATGTATATCAATATTTACTTGAATTAAAAATGTTCAACTTCTTCTTCAAAAGAAACATATTATACCTCTCTTCCACAATTTGGCATAGTTTCTGTGATATACTTTGGAGGGTGAGTTTCTTGTGTGAGGCAGGACTGAGGTTGTGATAGTGGGGATTTACCAGTGCCTTTGTCTTCTCTTCAGCAAGGTGATGAGGCACTCCTGCTGCTGGTGGAGACACCTTGCATGGTCCTCTTTGCAGCAAAGAGCATTTTCTAAGCTTTGACATATTCCCACAGGTCCAGCGCTTGAGGAAATAGGTGATCGTTCTCAAAGATAGTTCTGGATTTGTGGGCCACATCAGAGAACCAAATTTTAAAGTAGCTACTGCAAATTGACATTTTCATAATCAGTGTCCTTTAACCCTGAGGAGGGCACAAAATCAGCAGCATGAAGTTAAAACATGTAACAGTGGTTAGAGCGTGAAACCGCATTTCATTATTCTGACAGCTCACATTTGATAAAATCATTTTAGCATCAAATATGTTTTCCATGCTTCTTCCTGAATTGTTCTCCCATACTTTCTATATGCTGGAACAATGGTTTTGTACATGTAGTTTAGACTGAATTCATGTATACTCATTTGTTCTGTGCTATGAAAAAGCACTAATGGATAACAGATTAGCCGAGGCAGTATCATCAGGAGATTCATTTAAACGAATACACTTTTTTAAAAGGGGAGCAAACATAAAAGCATTTGTTGTGAATGTTTCTTTCCTGATGTAAAACATGGAATTAAGTTGAAAATGTTGAATTATTGTGGTTTCTGAATGTAGCACACTTCCCAGAGTGCATAAAGGATGTGGTTTTTTTTTTTTTTCTTGACAACACACTGCATGGAAATCATTTGAAAAAGCTTAACCAAATGCATTAGTTCCACTGGGCATGTCCCATACTGATGCTACAAACTCACATGTGCATAAGAGCTCAACATGTCAACAGATTCTTCTCTGTGAATGGGGAAGAAAAATACTGTCTCCACTCTATCTAGATTCCGTGTCTATCCAAACACTAACCAGTGAAACGAATGCATCATTTTCCGGATGTGTGTTCACTTTTCTCAACCATAAATACACACACTGGCTGAAGGACTGGATTCTGTTTGGCAGGATTTACATCAGAACTTCACAACATTTGATGATGCTCAGTAACCTCACTAATAAATGAATAGCTAGTTTCTGGGGGTGCATCAGAATAACAAACTGGACTGGTCAGACAACACTGAGGCCCTCAGAGCAGGAAGTTCTTTCAGAGGAAGTTCAGGTCTTTTCACTTGTGGCTGTTATGGATATTTTTGTCTGGTGCTGGTCCGTGTCATCTTCTTTGCCGTGGTGTGCTGGGGAGGTGGCATCGGGAGCTGTGGCACCAACAAACAGGACAAGCTGGAGAGGAAGGCCAGCTCTGTGATGGAGATGGAACTGCACAGTGTCGAGGCAGTGACTGAGAAGAGGATGAGAGGGAAACTAAAAGTCATCATGAACTAACCCATCTTACCCCCTTCTCTGCTGAACTGAGGCTGCTCAGGAGCAGCTCCAGTCACAGACTCATCCAGCCACGTGCCTCAAAGCACTTGGGGAGCTCCTGTGTGCCATCAGCACCTACAGTCAAACACTGAAAACTGTATCTTCACAAAGAATGGACAAATTGCACATGAACACAACTCTACATTGCACATTTTTGAAAAAAGCAGCCTTGTGCATGTATAGCATTATGTCTACTTGAAATAATAACCATATATGATAATTATATTTTTATTCATACTTTTATTTTCCCCTTTCACTGCTGCTTTTTGGTGCTGCTGTGTCATTTTGTGATTTTCCTCTAAGGAGGATAAAAAAAAGTGCATCTTATCTAATCTTAAACTATCATGTGCTCCTTCATGCTATTCCTCATGTCGCCCTCTAGTCCCACCTTCCCTCCAAAACCATTCCTCTCCACATCACCACCTCCTACAAGGATTCCCATAAGTGTAGAACAAGTTCTTATTGCGCTTACAAATGGAATGCAGAAATGTAACTTACTTGCAAACCAACAAATCATTCTTAACTTAAATGCAAAAAGAAGCCATTTTAAGCTCAGTGAAAGGATCCTTCAGGCTTTGTGTTTCAGACAAAAGAAGCAGTATTTTGCCACTTGTCATTTAGGTGAGGTTCAATGGTCTGGCCTGCAGTAGGAGCATGGCGGCTATTCCTGGTGAAATGCATGCTGCGTGATGAACAACTTCCCTTTCCTGCCGTTCTGCAGCTGCAGCAGGGCCCGCAGCCTTCAGGGCTGTAAATCAGAGCCTTTGTACTCCAGAAGGATCCTATCAGCCACAGGTGTGGGCTCTGCCTGGGGAGTAGACGGCCCAGCACTGGAAATACTAAGAATTGGAGAGCACCAGCTATAGCCCCCGCCAAACACAGGAGGAGAGGAGGATAGTGAGACAACTGAGGAAAGAGTGCAAAATGCAACAGAAGAGAAGTGCCAAGTATGTTAGGCAGACTGGTGTGGTAGTTACACAAACAGTGGTGCTCTGGAGACAAGAAAAAAAACCCTGCTCACTTTGTATGGAACCAAAGAACCACTGATTTTATTTCTCTGGTCAAATAAGGTATTTTACGAAAACAATAAAATAAGTAATCAGCATGTGAATGACAGGAAAAAGAAGACATCATGGTTCTTTGATGGACAGCAGAAACAGCATGATACACAATATATACTGGTACTGTCAGACTGGTTAAAGTGATTTCAGCAACCTTAAACTATTCATAAAAATAAAAAAACGTGCATCCAATTTTAATGTATTTGTTTCAGTTGCACCGCATAAGATTAAAAACAGTCAGCGAATGCATCACAAGAGCTCAGACGGAGTTTGTGCAGTTGTCATGGAGATCATCGCAGTGTCAACCAAGTGTTGAGCTCACATCATCCACTGGGAAGAAGTCGCTGATGAGGAGCCAATAGACGACCAGAGAAAAAGCAAGGAGGACGCCTTGGTCACCAGCCATGACCTTTGCTGGTCATGTTAAGTGGTGACAGTGTGAAGTTTCATCCTCAGGTTAGGCGATGACAATTCTATTTCCGACTGTGAGATGCAGTTCAACTGACTGTAAGACCTTGAGATTAGAAACTAAACGAATGTTTCCAAGCTCAAGAATTCTCTCAAGGCAAAAAAAAGAAAAAATCACAATGGTCATCTTCAACATTTTTGAAGGTATTGGCACGTAAAACAATATTTGAGACTTGTTGCATTGTTCTTGATATTTTGCTTATGAGAACACACACCCCCGCTTAACACCAGTCTCCCACACAGATGCACATGCACACAGCAAATTCTGACGAGGCCCCTGCACCTTTGTTTAACGATCTTAATATGCGGTTTTATGATGTGGGGAGGTTGTTCCATAACCTGATACCACCAAGGTAACATGAATTGCCGAGCTTTTTAGAGATTTAATGCTGGATTAGCTATTGTTGTAATGGAAAATAAAATGAAATTGGCAGTTATGTTCTTTAATGTTTTGAGCCGTGCCATTATAATACAAGTCAAAAAAACAAACCTGTTCATAAGGACACAGCAAGTCTCTACCGAGGTGTAACATACAAACATATACCATTATATCCACCAACGAAGCAGCCCCACTACATACAAACGTTGAAGTAAAATTTGAATCTGCACACCACATAGTGAGCGGATGGTGAGGGTCTGAAGCAGGGTGGGGGTTTCAGGGACTATGCGTAGCCAAGCCTTCTTTTTGGACACCAGCGAGGGGAAAATTCACTGATGAAATGTGGCACAGGCCCATGGAATGCAATTTCAAGCTTCCACATCTGCAGGAAAGATGAAACCAGGTTCCTAATTTTACAATGATGATGTCAGTGAGAATACATGACAGCACTGGGTCAGGGTGCCAAGTCTCCCTCCTCATGTTTCCTCCCTCTATTTTCCTTTTTTCCTCCAATATATTTATGTATGTATTGGACCAAGAGTGGTTGCTGGGGAAATATTACAACATGCAATATTTTCTATCGCTCGAGTGAAAGAGGAGCAAAGATAACAGATAGGATTACTTCCAATTAGTAAATCCTGAACCTTGCTACATCTGTATTCAGCTAATACCACGTTTTTTTAGTTTCTTTGAACATACATTCAAAGAACCAACAACAAAGCACAGTATATAGAGATTTAATGTGTGGATGTGTTCGAAAATGTTATCACTCAGGAGGAGATTTTTTTTCTCTTCCATCCTCTGTATTGATGGTCTCCATGGTGATGAGGTTTTGTTACCACTAACAAAGTGGGTACTGTAATGAGTCTGGTGCAATGCTTCCCAATAAAAACAGACATCTTTGTCCGTTTGTAACATTGTTGTTTAACACCATCATGATGTGCAAAAATGTAAAATGTAAATAAATGATTAAATATATATATAATTTGTAAGATACAAAACGGGTATGACTGAATTAAGCAGTGAGACATGGACCTGGACAGTTCTAAAGCTGGCTCTCAATCGTTTCTTTACTGCAGCCATTGGAACACCCACTCCAACACTTGTGGCTTTGAAGTTGTTTCCCATAACAGTTTTATCCTCTTTTGAAAAACTGAGAAGGAGGCACAACAGCTGCTGTGCTATCATAGTTTTTATTTTTAGGGGTGGATGTGACTCAGGCAGTCTACTAACCAGAAGGTCGGCGGTTCGATCCTTGTCTTCCATTTCTGCATGCCAAAGAGTCCCTGGACAAGGTACTGAACCCCATATTGCCCCTGACAGCAATATGATGTGTGATAAAGAAAGTGCTGCACATGGATGACTGTGAGTGTGAATGGCAAAACTTTACTGTGAAGAGCTTTGAGTAGTCATGAAGACTAGAGAAGTGCTATATCAATTTCTGACTCCTTGTTCTCTGACCGACAGGTTAAACATTAAAACACTCTGATTGGTGCAATAATATAAAAGATTCTTTTGGACGAATCACACTTTGATCTGAGTGAACATTCCATTGCTTTCATGAGGGAATCAGCATGTTTCCATTTTACCAGCTGTGACCAAGGGACTCTTAATTTCACTTTCTGAATTTGTGTGTGCATCCATGTATGTGTAATGTGGTGAATATGTGGTCCTGCACTTTAGTAAGGGTCTGATTGTGGATATGTGTGTGGTTGAGATCAAAATGAAGGCTTAGTTCCAACCCATACATCAACCTACATGGATGGGGTGTTACAGCAGGTGTGAACCTATTGCAAGATCACTCACCATTTTTGCTTTATTCAGATCAGCTCGCCCTTATTCAAATATCATTTTCAATCAAGAGGGATGAACCAATTAACCAAATGTAATGAATCAAATGACTGGTGCTGTACATAAATGCTGTTTATCCTGTTTTCATGTTAAACTGCAAAATGTTCCTTTAGTTCAAGAATGATTGTAAATTGAACAAGTTGTGCTGGTGTACATTAAAAGGATGACATGTGAGAAACATCACAAGGAGAAATCATCAGAGGAAAATATGAGACAATATGATAATGTAATTTCTGTTTAAGGGTCACTTTGTGTTGCCACATTTAAGATCATTTTCAATCTCTTTTGTGGTCACACACTCACATTTGAAAGTTTGAGCCAAAATGGAAACACTTTGCAGCTCTAACCACACTCAAGAGCCCCAAGAACTACTGTCCACAGCTTTCAGTAAAGCTTTCTGCATTATTGAATGCACAACTGCACCGGCACACATGTGCACATCAACTGTGCAACATGCATTTTTGGTAAATTAATAAATAAAGAAGAACTAAGAAATGAAACATAAACCTGTAGGTCATTTTGCCATTTGTAATGTTTATTCATAAATGATTAATTGAAATTGTACTTAAAATGACTAACTAATCAACCAGACAATCGGTTGTGTGGTGTTTTTATATATATGTTGGTAACAACTTTCCCTGCATTTTTAGTAAGTTGTGTTTTAATTGAATTATTATCTATGATGATTTAAAGATGTTCAGTTAATTCTAAGACTTATTCTAGGCTCTTCTAATCAACAAAGAAAAGTGAATCTGTGGTCAGTACATGCTGGAGTTGTAGTCAACACCACCTAAACCGAGAGCGAGTCATGATCAAAACCAGAGTGTATCGAAACTGAAACAGGACTAAGACTTTCAGGGGTTGAGACCAAGTCAGGAACAAAACCATGCAGGGAGAGACCAGACCCTAGCGAGTTCCACACTGCCCTTCATGTGTATTAAAGTGACACAATGAATGGTTTACTCTCAGCTATTATCTGGCTCCCCCCACAGGTGGGATTCAGCCTCGGAGTCGTCACATCGAATCGTTTGGCTTACTTGCGAGCTAACCCTCTGTCCAAATGGGTTTCACCTAGCAGCAAGCAGAACAGCACAAGACATGGCAAACAAGGGAACGTCAGGGTTACTGGTTCAGTAACAACAGCAGGTTGGCATCAGTCCTGCATCCTTTGGCCTCCTTTAGCTCTCGCTCCGATATTCACTCTTCGTGGGTTTCTTACCCTGTCCCTTTCTCTTTTCCTCTTCTTGTTTGCTCTGATAATGTCCCCTTTGATTTCATTGCGTGCTGAGGATGGCAAACAAGATGTCTCCTATAGCTAGTGGCTAGCTCTGGTTGTGTGATGTCGTAAAACAGGTCGTAACGTTCCAGCACAGAACAGTGAGATAGTGCAGTTCCAGGCATCCGGGGAGGGCATGTTGGAAGGCTTAAGCTTGTGCTCATCACAGCAAGTGTCACATTTATGCATTCAGAGCAGAAGTGCTCTTTTGGGAGGAAAGCAGCACGACACATTGCAAACATGTTACAGTCTGTCAGCAAGCAGGTGAAACAGGCAGATTCAAATACATCCTGGACAATTAGGAATGTAGGAACAGGTGTCTGAATGGGAGGGGAGGACAGGTGAATGGGGAAGAGGGGAAATCCAATGACATCTGGTGGACGGCTGAGGAGTTGATAAATCTTCTTTATAATCCTGAGGCCTAAGGGAGTGACTCTGTGGTTCGCAGGGACACGGGGGCAGAGAGCACAAAATGATCATGACCGTGGTTTTGGGGGAAACGGTCTGTCTGTCCTCTCAGATTCTTGTGGCTGGTGACGCAGTGGCTGGGTGTGTCTGATAGAATATGTCCAGTGCTGATGCTCAAATAAACAGAGGAGAGTGGCTCCTCCTGTAGAATGAACAGTTATTTCAAATGCAGCTTCTACATCGTTTAGTGTTTATTCATAATAATGATTTATTTGTGTAGCACATCCCAAAAATCCATGGCAAAAAGACGAATGAACTAAAATAAAAGGTGCCCAATCATAAATATAACAAGGCCTTTTAATCTCTCTTTTTCCATTTGAACTAACTGTGATGAAGTTTCATGCAACAAGGCATAACCCTGTTGAATTCATCCCTTCTCATGGAAGTAACCACACCAGGTTTTGACACAATCAGGTCAAGATGGAATATTTGATGGCTCTTTGATTAATTAAAGGATCACTTTAAATCCCATGCTATGCTGTATTCTCTCTGTGTTCACTCATGTGCTGTCGATAGAGTCAGAAAGAGTTTTTCCTTTGGCTGCGTAAGGTTGACCAAGGAGATCAGCCACCATGTCTTGTTGCAGAGATGCTGGGATTATGAAAGTTACTATGACAGCAAAGGGGACCGGGTCCTAACAGATCCTCAGGCCAGATGACTCAAATAATCAAAAAATGCAATAATTTGGTTGCTTGTCATAGAGAAGCATTTTGGATAAGATTAGGACTGCCAGGCAATTTAAATTTGATTACTTTTATTTTGACAGGTCCCTATTTTCTAAGCAATGATACAAAGTAACAAAAGATGAAGGAACAATGCCTCACTTTGATTTTGACTTTGTCTTTGACACATGACATAGAACATGCAATGCTGCACATTAGTGTGACTGTAGGTTTCTGGTTTCTTCTCTAGCCTCAGGTACAGAGCAGTGTGTTTTGCTCTTATGGTTTTGTGCAACATACACTTGAAACAATGACATCCTTTCATTAAAAACTTAATCCTTAGCGATTGGTTTGTTTTGTTCAGAAAATGCCCTTGTGATATTAGTATTATGTGATATTCTTAAAAATCTGCATTGAAAAAAACCCCAAAACTTATTTTTTAAAACATGGTCAGAAGTAAAATATTTTCTTTTTCTTGTTTCTATTGTTTTTTTCTGTATTTAATAGCATTTTTGTATATTCCTTTATATATTTGCCTTTAGAAGAAATGCATTTTTTCTATTGGCCCTGATTATCCTATGACTATACTTTGTAAATCCTGTTAAATGTGTTAAAGGTGCTATGTAAATAAAATTATTGTTATACAGTTTGAACAAGTCTTTCGCCCATTCTAACACATGGTGTAATATACTCACCTTCAGCACCACTTGTTTTATTTACCTCACTCACTTCCCATGTGGTTTGGCTCATGTTGACAAAACTGTTTTGTGCACTTGCATTAACAGACATCACAGATGTCCCATAGCGATCCACCCAGCAAGCAGCTGGGCCATGCCATCAGAAGCCTGAGGTCTATTGGCATAGGACAAGTTAAATGTCTTCAAGATTAGTAATCTGGAGAAAAAAAACATACTCAAATGCAATACATGATGGATTTATAAATTAAATATAATGTCAAATAAATTGTGAATTTAACATAAACTCAAGCTGTGTTACTTTGCAGTCAGGAACACTGAGTTTTATTTTATTTTATTTTATCCAAGTTCATAACAGGTGGTGGCTGTGGCTCAGAGCGTATAGAGGGTCATCCACTAACCCGAAGGTTCGATCCCGGGTTCCTACAGTTTGCATTAGAAAGTGTCCTCTGGTAACTTACTGAACCGTTCAGTGTATAAATGGTATTCAGGAAAAAGAGCTGCATTTAGAAGCGTTGTAATAAAGTGTGCGTGAATGAGTGGATGTGACTTATACTGGAAAGTGCTTTGAATAGTCCACATAACTGGAAAAGTGCTTAAAATAAAAATACAGTCCACCGTTTTGTGAAATGTTTTCATGGAGAAAACCCTTTTTTATTGTTATCTTTGTTTATTTTAAGTTGAAAGAAATTATAATTTTCTTTAAAGGTCTAGATTACATTGCACATACTGTACGATGGCCTTTTCTAGGTGTTTTTACCATTCATTGAGAGCACCAGAGTTTTCTCTTTAAATTTTAATAGAATAAGGCAATAAAACCGCCAAGCACATATGGTGAGAAGCTCTGAGATGACTGCATTGTTGTTCCATGGTGTATCATTACACACTACAACAAATTAGAACAAGATGGACAACAACAATCTATAACAATACAACACAGAGGCAAATGAGTCATAGCTTGAGCAAACAAACAGGTGTGATACCATAAAATCCCTTCTTGAATACAAACAGCAGCAGGACCACAAGCTGAGACCTTCAGTGAAGTTAGACCATGACCTCAGACAAAGAAACGTTTCACACACTGAGTCACTTCACTGCTATGTCCATGTTATAGACACAAACACAGGGTTCAAGTAGACAAACCACGTGTCCACCATGGAGTTAGTTATCCTAACAAGAAGTGAGGAATTATCCATGATGTCACTAATGAGGTTGTTTTACAACAAAAATAAATTGCTTGTCTTTGTAATAATTACAGTACTTGGTTCTGGTAACTTAATTATGGCCCCAACAAGGCTGAAACAATAAACTGTATGAAAAAAAGTTGATGAAAACAAAAGCTGCCCCCCAAGGACAACGAAGAAGTGTGAAAGCAAAACAATATTATAGATTTTGTGGAGAATGAGAATGACCATATATAAATAGGGAAAGCACATCCAACATTACATTTACTTATGTGTCCATAATGCTTTTTGTACCTAACCATTTATTAAGTTAAACAAATTTTAGGCAATAAAGTAACCATTTAGGTTTTAAGTATGTGGTCATTCCATCCAAATAATTCCTGTGACTCTGATGTTAGCCTGCCAAGTGAGACGGGCAGTCACCTCTGTAAATCGAAAAATAGTGGGACAGAGAGAAGAGTCTTATTTCAATCCAACACATAAACACATTGAAGTGCAATCACCAGCGCCTGGTCCAGTGAACACAACACCAGAGCTATTTACATCTTGGACATAATTAGAGACGTTGGCAGCCACTTAGAACCAAGGAACCAAGGAAATACTGTCAGAGTTTGTTTGTTTTTGACCAAGTACCACTTGTAGTCAGCACCAGTCAAAATGTTTCAGTTATAGTTTGTCAGCTTGGAGGTTTTACATCTGGATGTGCAGCACCATCCATTAAGGGTCAAAGCTTTGTAAGCTCCAACCCTACGTTCGACCTGCCCTCGAGCCTTGAACGAGTCACAGAATATTTGGCCTCATCCAACTTGAAGAGGTAGTGTTTTTTTCTATAGTCTTTATAGTCTGTTTATACCACTTGTACATGGAGTAAGTAGAAATCCCCCCCTGTGTTTGCTACCCCATAAAGCATTCCTCCCTCTCACTGTTCGTTACCACCACATGACTTGAAAACAGATGCAGTCATAAAGGCATTTATTAGGGAGGCCTTGGTCTCTCTTTAATGTGAAGGTTGCACCTGCTAGCCTGCTAGCCTAATATGATCCCTGCTCTGCTTGGCAGGAGAGGGCTCCTGGTGTTTTAACACCTTCTGGGAGTCCCAGGTGCATGTTCCAGCACTTTGCCCGATTTTTTTCCCTCCAAGTTATTTTTCTCTTTCATTTGAAAACTCCAGATACTAACAAGAGAGTGGTGGAGTGAAAGAAACACATACATAATCGCAGGTCCTATGTTAAAACATGACAGAACGGTTCTCGATTGTCATATGGTTTTTCTTCCTTCCAGAGCCCTTTTTTTAAGCTGCAATATTAATGAAAAAATGAAAAATGAACTCTTTTAAAAGTATCAAATAGAACAGAACAAAAACACAAAGGATTTTGTTTTTCTGGGACCCAAATTATTTTGGAACTAAACGTGTCAAGTATGGCCGTGTGGAATAAGAGTTTGGCTTATAGAGTGTTCAAATCAGTGGAATTCATCCCCTGGGGATCACCAATAATCAGCACATTTCATAACAATCTCAATTTTGAGGTTTCTTTACAGTAAGTGTAGATATCTGTCCATTGGCGGTGTGAAGGGAACCCAAGTCCCTATAAGTGACATATACTGGACACCACTTATTGTAAAAGCTTTGTTTCTTTTTGTTACTAAAGGTATGTTTCAACCCATTTATTGTCCTATAGTACATTTAACCTGCTCTCACCACATTTTTTGAAGAAATTAATATCAAACATGTTCAGGAAATATCCATGTGACATATATTTTGAAATAGTCATGAAAAACAGGACGTATTTGTCACAATAAGAATGAGCTGCTTATCAAAGTCAGCTGATTCATCACATTAAAATAATCACTGTTTAATTCAAAGCATTATTTAAACATAAAAGCTACACAAATAATTAATAAAATGATATGAACAAGAATAAAATGAGTTACGAAACAGTTTTTGCATTTCAGTAAATAAGACAAATAAGATTTGCTTTCCTCTGTTGGTCTGATTTCAATGTCACACATTGTGTAGTCATATTAGAATAAAGGACAAGATATTCCTTGTACATTTGAAGGTTTTTTTTGGACAATTAAAGTTACAAACTACATAAGATATAAGCAGGTGTTAGTAGCCACCAGCAGATGTAAGGGACATAGCTTCAGTTGTGTACCTTGATGTTGAAAATGTGAAAATGCAATTAAAAATTGAATCTATCACTAAACATAAAACTGTCAAGTGATCATATTAAAATATGTACCATGCTTAAAAAAAATTAAAGGCACATTTAAATCACAGTGAACAAAACATTTATGTTGAAAATCTTTACTGATGTACATTGTGTAATTAATAGAGAACAAAATAACATAAGGAGAGTCAATGGAAAGCAAAATTATTAACCCCTTGAGGGCTGGATTCAAAATCACACTGTAATCAAAGTGAAATTTGAAATCACAGGCTGATCCAACTTGTGGGAATTTTCATCACAACTCGTAAGGTTGTTCAGAGTATATGGCCACCACATGCCTGTATGCAATCCCAACATCGCCTGGGCATGCTCCTGATGAGACGGCAGATGGTGTCCTGGGGTATCTCCTCCCAGACCTGGATCAGGGCATCAGTAAGCTCCTGCACAGTCTGTGGCGCTACTTGGCGGTGATGGATACACAATACATAATGTTCCATACTGTACATTCTCAATCGGATTCAGGCATCAATGGCTTTGTCATCCAGTAACTGCCTACACTCATTGGCCACATGAGGCCGGGCATTGTCCTGCACCAGGAGGAACCCAGGGCCCACTGCACCAGCGTATATTCTGACAATCCCGGTACCTTACAGTGGTCAGGGTACCATTGGCTATGACATGGAGGTCTGTGTGACCCTCCAAGGATATGCCTCCTCAGACCATCACTGACCCTCCGCCAAACCGGTCATGCTGGATGATGTTTCAAGCAGCATAACATTCTCCACAGCTTCCCCAGACTCTTTCACGCCTGTCACATGTGCTCAGTGTGAACCTCTCTCATCTGTGAAGAGAACAGGGCGCCAGTGGTGAATCTGCCAATTCTGGTGTTCTCTGGTGTATGCCAATCAAGCTGTATGGTTCTTGGCTGTGAGCACAGGTCCCACTAGAGGAAATCTGGCCCTCATGCCGCCCTAATGTAGTCTCTTTCTGACAGTTTGGTCAGAAACATGCACACCAGTAGCCTGCTGGCAGTCATTCTGTAGGGCTCTGTCAGTGCTCCTCCATGGAAGAAATGTGCCACCCTGGAGGAGCTGGACTACCTGTACAACCTGATTGGGCAGCAGGTACCAGCTCATGCTACCTGTAGTGACAGGAGGGATAAAGAGAGAGCAATCGTCTGTGGCCACCACATATAAAACTGCTACTTTGGGGAGTTGTCTTGCTTTTGCCTCTCCACTGCACCTGTTGTCACGTTAATTTGCACCAAAGCAGGTGAAATTGATTCACAATCACTTGTGCTTCCTAAATGGAAAGATTGATTGAAGAACTGATATTTTCTACCACATGGATCACTGAGCTACCAGGCTTAGCAAACTACATGAGGTATCCCTGTCTCTAGCAGCTTTGTCCAGCTCATCCAGGGGGTTGCCAAGGCAAACCCAGGCCAGATGAGATATATAATTTGTCCCACATTCTCTCAACCTGCCTCAGGGTCTCTTTACAGTTGGAAGTGCTCCAGTTCCCCTACTTCCAAATCTCAAAACCATATTTATCAGCTCCTTTAATGAGCAGTTGTATTTTAACCTTGTCCAAAATGTCCACTGGCCCTTAGGTTGAGCCCACATACCCTGCCAAGAAAACTCATGCTTGGAGAAATACAGTTCACCACTGATGAGAAAACGTATCTGCATCTACTGGTAATCAAGAGCTTTGCCTTGATCTTCAATTAATAAGATGCTGACAAAAATGTGCCACAAGCTAAAAGAGTTAGTAAAAAACATTGGGATCACTACTGAGCATCCCCTCCGTGGGTCACAGACCTCATGTTGTTAAGTCAAGTGCTCTAAGGGGACAAAAGTAAATGGACTGCACTTTTCTAGTTTTAGATCAACACTGTGCAACAAGTTTTTACCTTAAAACATTAGCTTCATTAAAATAAGTTTGATGGTTCACTTACTTGGAATGATGAGAATGGAGCATCTTTCATTCTCACTGTGAACACTGTTCCTGCTCTATGTAACTTTGGTGAGTGAGTGCGATCTCCTGTGAGAAGTGTGGAACTGTCTGGAGACCGGATTCAATTGTCATTATTAGGTCTAGCTAGTTCAAGGGTAATGCTGAACAAAAGAAATCATCAAAAATCAATATTCAAACAGAAAACTTCATGATATTAAGATTTGTGTATTTTGTGTACACAGTCTGAGCTGCACTTTTCATATTGATAGGCTTTGGTTTTTTTCTCTTGAAAATGACTTCATTGCTCGAATACAGAGTCCACCAGAGTCCAGGATCAATCAACACGTGTGGCTGCAGAGGGCGCTTTAATGTACAGTAAATGTATCATAGTGTTGCTTTAATGACCACTCAAACTGCTTCACATTAACAGTTTCCCACACACACACACACACAGCCATAAAGAGTGATTTCAGAGTATCGCCCAAGGACACTTCAACATGCAGACTGAACGACCCCTGACCTTCTGATCAGTGGACTACTCACTCAACCTCCAGAGCTTCAACCTCCTACAGGGGTCAACTGGATAGAATTTAACAATGCAGAGAGAACATGATGCCTACTGCTACCCAATCACATATGAGCTACTTTGTGGGGTTTTAATCGCATATCACCACATCAGTGTCCATTAGTGCTTTATGGGTATTATAATGATGTGCAACCTGCCTGATTAATGGACAGAGAAGCCAAACAAGCATGCAAGCAGAAGAAAGGGTGTTAGATAAGAATTTAATAACCAGTGATATAGTGGAAACTAGTGGCTCTTGGCTATGGTTTAAGGACGGTATTTAGCCCTCTTACACCTGTTTTCTGCAACGTAAACAATGCTGTTTCCATTTTATGAGGCTGACTCATAGCTAACTTGAAAAGCTTTCACTGCTATTAAATTCATAACTTCATCGGGGCCATCTGGGGTGATGTGATGCTAATCATCTTTTAAATGGTGACAGGCTGCTTTCCTGTTGTGCAGAGAGGCAAACTGGAAAACATTTCGGCTTGTATAAAATTAAAGAGACAACGAGTGAATGTGATGAATAATGTGAATGTTCAGCTTTAGCAATCAATTCTGGTTGATGTTGACAGCTTTTTTAAGATATTGATGCTGCAAATGAACAATTGTGCCACATCTCAAAGGGTTTTTTTGAGCTCCAAGTACACTAAACAGATTGACATGACCATGTGAATCTCACACTGACATTCAAACCATTATTAATCGGTATCCAGGGCTCAAAGTGTGTCATGAAAACATTCTCCACATCACACCACTAACAGCAGAATGGAATGTTGAAAATGCTCCCTGGGTCCATGGATATATTTGCTGACACCAAATTGTGACTCTAACTTCTGCAGCCTCAGTCCAGTGCAGCCTCATACTTCTGTTCCTCTCTGACAGGAGTGGACCCTGATGTGGTCTTCTGGACCATCCCTCCCAAGGCTTGTTATTCTGAGAGGTTTTCTTGCACCACAAGTGTTGAGAGTGTTTATCTGAGTTACCATATAGCCTTTGTGTTGCGAGTGTTGTGAGCTTCAACAACTCTGGCTATTCTCCTATGACCTCTCAATAAAACATGTTAGTTTGTAGAAATGCTGCATGTTTTTGTTTTTCACACCATTTAGTGACGGTTGTGCATGAAACAGATCAGCAGTTTGGTGTACACGTGTTCCTAATACAGTGCTTGGTGAGTGCAGGTTTGCCATATAACGGGTTGTACAATAATTACTATAAGGAGGGGACTAAATAAGGACTCAGGATTTACTTAAAAACAAATATTGCCCTCCCCAGCATATTTTATTCCCTTTAATCCCTTCTACTGAGCTGTAGAGAGCTGTGTGTACAGCATACACTCACAGTGCTATCACTTGTCCTGGTCACAGTTCAGCTAACTGGAAGAAGAACTCGATGATCCCACACATTACATACCCTCCAAACTGTCTTTAGACACATGTTTCATTTCACTTTAACAATTAGTAAAACACGTTGTCACCACAGTAATTAACTCGTTCAGGCATTCAAGGCAGAGAAGTCCACATAACACACTGTTCCCACTAAAGTAGAAACTGTTTCCATCACAGTGTTTTATCTCTTAAGTCTACTCACTGGATCTCATACCTGATGTCCCACTATACTCCTGAAGGCTTTACTTTCGTTCACTGCTGTTGCTGCTGCTATGGCCACTATCCATTCAGCCTTTCAAGCCCTCAGAGCAAGAATATACAGAATGTGGTTAATTGCACAAATAATTAAAATCTTCCACTTAATATCATGTACAGCTCTCTTTTTAATTTATTCCCATCGTCATGGGGAGACTGAATGTTATCTGTACATATTACATTTTATGGTGGTATGATGCCACCTAGTGAGCAAGATGAAGTAATGCACCCCCCCCCCCCCCCCCACCACTGACAGCCTCACTGGTAACTCTGGCCTAGGTTTTTACCAAATGAGTCAAAAGATTATATAGTCAGGAATTTTTGTTCATGGCTGTAAATTATAAACAAATATTCACCATTGTTTGGAACTAAAGACATCTGTTTATATAACTGCAGAATGAGCTCATTGAGAAAGTTCTACCAGTTCATCATTCTACATCATCATAAGCAGTATTGGGATGTAACTAGGTACAATAAATTCATGAACTAAGAAATTGGAGATTTTGGCAATGATTCAGAGGTCTATGTTTAATCATATGTTTATATTAATTAAGTTACATAGTGAGATCACAAAAATGCACCACAGAGCACCACAGGTATTTCTGCCTGTGGCCATTCAACTATACAACTCCTCCCTCTAAAAAACTCTTGAGTCAACAGACTGGAGCCAATACAAGCATATCCATTTGCACTAAATATCCAATGTACAGTACGCACAATATTGTATATATTTCATATTTCATTTTATTTTTAATCTTGTATGCTATATTTCTACATTTTAAATGGAGCAGTTGTAACAAACACAATTTCCCCCTGGGATCAATAAATTCTGATTTTGATATAAAATTACTAAATAAACATTGTATTAAGTAGATTAAATTGACTCCAGTTATTGTAAATACAATATTAAATAGTATAAAATTTGTAGTAGAAGTAGTTACAGGTCCACAGAGAGAGCATTTAGTTCAGAAAAATGCAACTTGTATTTTTTCCCTTTATGATAAATGAATAAAGGCGTTTCTCATATTCCACATATAAGAGGCCAGTGGCAGGAAAAGGGTTGTTGATAGTGGTTGTTTGTTGGTGAATGATTTAGCGTTAATGAATGAGAAACAAAACTGAACGTTATTAGATGTCAGAAATATTAAATTGTGACAAAATGTAATAGATTCTGCTTGATAATGCTGTTGGACTTCTGTATAAGCAGGCAGAAGAGGAAGCTGTTCTACTGAGGAGGAGTGTGACAGAGGATGGAGAGGAGACGTGCCCTGTGTCTCTTATCATTATGCTCTTTTATCTGTTCAACCATTTTTGTGGATTTTGGAGTATACCTAATGAACTGCCAATTACAGGGGAGTACTGATAGTTTAATATTATTGACATATATAAGCATATCAGCTACAATCCACATACATTTGTTTTCTTGGTAGAAGATTACAAGTCTAACAGGTCTTGTAGCGTTAGTTACACAAACAACACTATTCATTATTATATTGTTTATTTGCCAGGACAGTTTTCAAAAGAACAGACTATTTCATGAAAATGAAACAATCATTATGTAGGCTACAGTATCTTATACAAATAGCTGTGCTCTTATACTGCATCAAACAAAATTAATTTTAGGCATTGTCATGTATAAAGAAGCACCTGACCCAACAGGTCATCTAATAGTGGAACATTAAGAATCAGCATGCTCATCCAGATGCTGCCCTGGCCAAAAGCCTATGATGTTAAGGTGCTGGTCACGCTTTACTGGCTGGTCTGTGGAGCCTGTTATTGAGGGACAGCGGACATCTTTGCCATGCCACTGGCCATGATGTGCAGGACTGTGTATAATGTTGTGGAGGAAATGATGACCATCCTTCGCAGAGTCATTCATCTCCCCAAACCAGGGGAAATGGAGTTGGGGCTTTGTTCGCCTTGCTGGTTATGAGGCATTTTGCTTTGCTGCCGGTGCCATTAATGAGTGCCACATCTTGCCACAGAAGAGATGCTAAATAAACTAAAACCTTTTTCCCTTCTGTAATACTGCAGGACATCTGTAATGCCATGTGTAAGTTTCTGGATGTGCACATTGGAAGTTCTATACTGTATAGGCTTCGCCCTTTTTAAGCTAATGCTAGTGGGTTATCCCTTGCATGCATTAGCAGCACTGAAAAAACATTAGACCACGCCCACCTGCTGTGGGCCCCCCTCCGGTCTCACCTTGAGTATAAATCGGACTGAAAACAGACAATCGGCCCCCAAAACAGCCTTTTCTTCAGCCATTATGGAAACCAGTGAGGCCCAAAACTTATAGGGCTGAGTATAGACTCACAGAATCTGGAGTTACAATATGTAACTAGAGTTCTATATCGTATAGGCTTCGCCCTTTAAGGCTATCACATGTGGGTTTAAGGCAAAGGACAGAGTAGGAAAGAGTCAGGCAGCTCTCCACAGACCGACAGGCAGGAAGGAGAACACAGGACAAAGATATCCAAAATCCCTCACTCTGACAAAACAGTGAGATAGGCACTGTGCAGACAGGGGAAGCCCCTGAGAATGTTCTCCGTAGTGCACAAACAGATGCTATGAATGTTGCATCACGGCCGTGTGTGGAACGTATTTGGACAGTGCACACACTGGGCAGAGGGCTGAGATGTGGCTTCTTCCTCTGAGTTGTGAGGAGGGGGAAAAACCCCTCCAAAGTGATCACTCTAGAGCGGTAAATCCCACTGAAGGGCTAAGGAGCATAGCACCGGCCTGTGTCTCCTTAAGAGTCTCAGGAAATGCTTCATCAGAGTATGATTGAACACTGATCTGTCACCGAAACCCTCGTGACAGGAAGAAAAAGCAGCAGTGTTTGTTTTGATTGTGCTGAAAGCTAAATTCCTGTCCATCAAAGACTGGAGGAAAAGAAAAAAACTGAGGCAGGGACACGCAGTGGGATCCAGATTCATTCTATACCCCAGTGCTGAAAAGCGGTAGATGCTGCCCTGGTGCCTTGAGTAGTGTTCACAACATCTTGTGAAGAGAGCAGATCTCTTCTTCCAGGTTATTGTGAAGCCCAAACTAGACAGATGTGTGACCAGTGTCTTTGTCTGTAAGGCAGCTTCCTCTTATAGTACTTGTCTGATCTTGAGCATGTGAGTGGAGAGCGAGAGTGTGTTCCTGGAATGACAGGATTGTTTCCAGTATCTCATTGAAACCGTGGGGGGGGCACACTGCTGAGTGTATCCTCTGCTGATAATGATCCTGTCCACCCATCTGTCCTTTAAACATACACGCTGCCACTCTGATTGAAGCTCTGAAAGAAGGTGTACATTTATTTGATGCACTGTTGGTTGTCATGGTGACGAGCCAAGCCACAGCCCTCTTGTTTAGCAGCTCCTTGTTCTGGGCCAACTTGCTGCTCTGCTCCAGGTTATGGTGGCAGACAGAAACACACAATGCTTGCATGTTGAATTCACTAAAAACTGTCTCTACTGTCATTTATCTGCAGGTCTTGGTAGAGTTTCCTTGGCTTCAGGGCTGCAGCGCAGGGGCGACACTTTCTGGCCTGTGGCAGTACCATGGCACCAGGTGGGAGCCCCCTGAGGCGGTGCAGAGTGTGACTGAAGGTGTCCTCTCCTCAAATCCTCCAACTACAACAATGGCATGGAAGTGGTGGCCAATATATAAACAGATTGATTACTATACTGTTAGAACCCTAGAACCCCTTATTCTCCCTTCTTTCATTCTTTCATTCTTGCTGTGCAATTGCTTCCAGACAAAAATTACATTTCATATTGTTCCTTCCTATATTTGCCTTTTCAAACAGACTCAGACTAAATGTACTGATTTTGGGGAAACTGACTGCTTAAAAAACAAGACTACCAGTGAGGAGTATTTCAATCTTGTAGTTCCAAGAAAAAATAAAATCTTGGTCTCACTTTTTGCCATTCATAGTATTTTCTGCATCGAATCAACCAACTGCTTTGAGATTATTTCTGGAGCTGGACATAAATCTCACATTTTAGCTTTCATCAGCAACTTAAAAGTCGTGTGAATATAGCCTCATTGAAAAAAGTGATCACATTTCCTTCGGGATCAATAAAGTATCTATCCATCTATCTATCTTTCTATCTGTTTCAAGGAAAATTGGGGCGACCCTCCCACAAAGAAAGGCAATACAAATGCCAAACAATCCTAAGACTTGGTACACTGCTGGCTGAATTTCTTGTCTTGATTCATCCTGTGGCCTGCTGACAGTATACTTTAGGATAATGTTTGTGTGTGCGTGTGTGTGTGTTGAGAGTGGGTGGGGGAATTAGGTAAATCTGTTTACCAAGATAGTATATGATTAAATGCTACTGTAAAGACCTGTTTTACAGCTGGGGTTAGCACATTTTAACGTTGGGAAAGTTGTAGTTATAGTTAAGGTTAGAGTAAGTACCACCAAGAAATGACTGCAAGTCAAAGATATCCTCATGATCATCTGAGGTCATAGAGACGCTACTGTGTTTGAGTGTGTGTGTGTGTGTGTGTGTGTGTGTGGAGGGGGTTTAAAAGGTCACATGTGTTTGCCAAATACTCAGCAGAAGTTGTGAGTGTGTCATGTTACGTTGGCACTTCCAGAACAGATCAGGTAGACAGATGGTTGTGGCTGCGCTGCTGTGAAACATAGATCAGGCAGACAGACAGCAGCAGCAGATGTTGTACGCAATGGACATCTCTGCCAGAGAGTCTTTCCCTACTAAAATCAGTAGTCTAAAATGTCCTTGTGTTTGTTGGGGCTGTAAATATGCCTCCATGCAGTCAACAGCCAGTTGCTAGCAGCATTATCTTTGGGTTGTCCATCCGTTCATTTGTCCATTCGTCCCATTATGTTACTGTCAATGGTCAAGGTCACTGTGACCTCACAGAGCATATTTTTTGCCTTGTGAATGTGATATCTCCTCAACGTTTTGAGAGAATTCCATTCCATTTCATTTAGCTGACGCTTTTATCCAACGTGACTCACAATAAGTGCATCAACCATGAGGGAACAAACCCAGAACAACAAGAATCAAGTAAGTACATTTTGCTTCAAAAAGCCAAACAACAAAGTGCTACAATGTAAGTGCCACATAAGTGCAACAATTATTATTATTATTTTTTTGAATTGGTTATTAGACACCTCCTCCTCACCAGGGTGTAGTCAGAAAAGATGTGTCTTTAGTCTGCGGCGGAAGATATGAAGACTTACTGCTGTCCTGGTGTCAATGGGGAGCTTGTTCCACCATTTAGGAGCCGGGACAGCAAACAGTTGTGATTTTGTTTGGTGGTTTGCTCACAGTGAGGGAGCAGCTAGCTGATTGGTGGATGCAGAGTGGAGTGACGGGCTGGGGTGTAAGGTTTGACCATGTCCTGGATTTAGACTGGACCCGATCCGTTCACAGCATGGTACGCAAGTAGTAGCGTTTTGAAACGGATGCACATTTTCCACATTCACTTGAACTTGGATTTGTGTTTTTCACAGTTACCTAATATGAATCTGCAGAATTTCTAGTTATATTATTTTCTAATGTATTTGTACACTGTTCAATGTACAGTACGTATTTATTTCTCCCCTTTTTTTCAGAGGAGTATGGTTGCTTTCTACGTTGAGGTCTCTGAAGAGGCTTGGTCGGTTTTGTTTGGTGGATTACCAAGAGAGGTGTTTGGTTAACATCCAGGGTGGAGAAATTCCAGCCTGTATACAGCCCCCAAGAATATTTGATCTGACCCTTGAGACAAAGTTGATTAATGCATGTACCGACTGCATGTCATGACTGTAAAGTATCATGGTGACTGTCAAGAGAAGAAACGTATGCAGACACTGAATTAAACTCAAAGACAGTGCAGAGTGGACTTTGCTTTTTTATTCAACGGACATGGCTTTTTACACTATTCTATGACAACATTCACCCTCCCTGCAGTGATGTTCAGTGGATTGTTAGAACATGTAGTGGAAAAGTACGCTTTCAGATTTCCACTCCACTGCTTTTTAAAACGATAGATCAGGGTGTTGTCATTGGCATCAGAGAAAGTCAGACGCCCTCTCTCCCAGTCCAGCTGAACTTTGACTCTGCGTGGCTTTCTTCTCAGCTTGAGTGGGGTGCGTTGGCCAGGGGAGGCCCAGTACTCCCCAGAGGAGAGGGACACAGTCCACAGGCCGCGATCTGTGTCTGAGTCAAAGGCAGGACTGGGGTTTAGATCAGAGTTGGACCAGTCTTTTCTGTGTACTGTCTCTTTGGCCACACCCAGAGTCCAGTGGCTGTTATCTCCCACCTCCACCTCCCAGCTGTGCCTCCCTGAGCTGAAGACCTCTGAGCCCAGGATGCTCTGTGGGCTCACAAACCGCTCTGGATTGTCGGGAAGAGGCTGCTCCTCACACACAAACACGCTGGAAAGGTCAGGAGACACACCTAAACACACCGAGCCTGTGTTAGGGTCCATGGTCACTGGAACTGAGGGACAGAAGGTTTCAGTGAATCACAAAGAAAAAGGCACATATCAACACTAAAAGCCAAAACACACTGCATACACTCAATGTACGCAAACACACACTTTTTCACTGTACCTATTTGCATTGTGCAACAAAACTCCAGAAAAGCTACAATTGTACCATGTTCACAATACATCTCTATAACCTATTGCCAATAGGTACCCATTGACATGTGTACAACCCATTCAGCCATTGTGTGACAGTTAATGCTCTCTACACACTATCAGCTGTATGATACATGCATTTGCTGCAACTTGGGGCTGCGACGTGCTTGCAATCATGTAAGGAGTGGAAGCTTGTCAAGTTCACCAAGGTTCAGGTGAGGTCTGTATGTCACGGCTCGGGCCGTTTCCATGGTGTTTTCTGTGTCCCTCCTCCTTTTCCACCTCTTGTGTGTGTGTGTGTGTGTGTGTGTGGGCACGGTCTCTACTCCTGGCTCCTGGTGTGAGTTCTACACCTGGCTTCAATTAACCTCATCACCAGTGCTACAAATACCCTGGTCTCTCCTCCACTCATCGCCAGATTGTTACAGTCACTCCTGTGGTTCACACTCTCTGCCTCACTCATAGTGTCAAGCCTGTTGCCTGCCTGCCACAAGCTTTTTTTTTCATTAAAAACTCTGTTCATTCACAAACTGTTCCTCTCTGTGTCTGCTTCCGGGTCCAGCCACAATGAAACCGTAACACTGTATCCTTTATTAGTACTGGTATCTAATGACATTTAGCATATGGTAATGGAAGATGCAACTGAAAGGTGGTAGGAGATAATTAATCAGTGGTAATTAAAAATTCCACGACACCAATAGGTAAATTAAAGCAGAATATGTAAAAAAAAAAAAAAAAAAAAAAACCCAATCCAATTACTTTCTATGTAAGTCCACAGCACAGAGTAAAGCATTGCTCACAGTACTGGATGATCTTTAGCATCTTGTCCCAGACACGGTGTTGCACACAGCCCTGGTGTTTGGCCACATCAAGCAGAGCGTCTGATTCATCCTCTGGCTCCTCTACACTGCACCGGGCCCTGGGACAAACAGTGCAGATGAGCTACCATACTGCAACAGTTGCAGGTCTGCATGGCTTTTGTTAAGTATGTGGTGAGTAGGCGTGCCACAGTCTAGACATTTTCTGCTGAGCACCAGGGGTGTCTTGATATCCCACTATTTAAAAAGGCATTATTGATATCATGTTAATAATTGTATTAAGATTCTTTGGGCCACGATATTTTTTTAGGGAAAGTTGAGTGAATCACTGCACTTTGCATAGCTTTGCTATTAAATATATTTACTCATTTGAAAAAAAAATCTATTAGAAACATAATGTAAAAATAATTAAGTTAATTATGAGACTGCAGGTCAGAAGATGTTCTTTAATGTGGCCAAGGACACATTGACACTGCTAAGAGAATGTAACCAACTTTATCTAACACCACCTCCAAATGGGGTCTGACTGATCATGTGTTAAATAAGTACTATATGTTTCTTAAATATCTTAAACGTCTAGAAAACTCTGTGGGGATTAAAGGTGCAGCCCTCAGGTGGTTACAGTCACAGTTAACCGAGAGGAGTTCCTCCGTCCACCTGGGTGATTACTGCTCTGGGACGGCCCCACTTACATGGGGTGTACTTCAAGGATCCGTTGTAGGCCCTATCCTATTCTCCCTATATATGCTGCCCCTAGCATCAATTTTTGTAAAATACAATGTCTCCTTCCGCTGCTTTGCGAATGACATACAGATATATACTTGCCCCTGAACCTTTAAACCAAGACTTCACTGCAGCCCCTGCTTGACTGCCTAAATTACATCAAATTATGGATGCATACAAACTTCCTCAAATTAAATGAAGCTGCAAACCTTATCAAAGTTTGAAGATTATCTCATTATCAGGCCCTTTAAGCATCCAGGTTTATTTAGGATTGATCCTTAATAGGTCTTTTTCACTTTGGTACCTAATTTTCTGCCTTGTTGGTCAACTTTCCTCTTGTTCTTGTCCTCTTGATCTCCACTACTCTGTGATATGACTCTATCCTGCTGCACAGACCTGACACTTTTTTTTTAAACTGTAGCTTCTGACATATTATTGATAATGAGTGTTTTAGAAAGAGGAGTTTTTATTTGATGAATGTATGTGTGAATGGGTCAATGACAACTGTACTGTAAAGCACTTTGAGTGGTCATCAAGACTACAAAAGCGTTACACAAATACAAACCATTTACTGTGGCAACCATAATGAGGCAAATCCTTTGATTTGTGTTCGATTCATACATTTTTCTTTTATTAGCATGAGGGGCTTACCTTTCAGAGGTCTTCTTATAATTCTGTGGGCACATACAAAGTATTAAGTTTAAGGTTTTTTGTCATTTCATTACATACTCGACATTTTTTTAAAAACTCCGTGGATTGAACACCTGACTACACTAGATGATAGAGGTCAGGGGAGAATGGTCAGACTGGTCAGAGCTAACAGAAAGACTAGAGGCACTCAGATTACTACAGACAACTGTGGTTACCAGAGAAGTATCAGAGTGAACAACACCTTGTACATAAGGTGGATGGTCCACAACAACAGAAACAATGTCAGGGTCCATGGGTGAAAACTACCTTATACCAGGATGCTGCTGCTGCTGCTGGTCTAATGGTGTGAGGAATGTTTTCTTGACACCCCATGATTGATACCAATCAATCATGGTTTGAATGTCACAGTCTGAGAATTGTTGCTGACCATGCTCATCCCTTTATGGCCACAGTTTACCATCTTCTAATGGCTACTTCCAGCAGGGTCAGGCTCCATGTCATGAATCAAAAGTCGTCTCAAACTGGTTCCATAAGTATCACAATATTTTCAATGGACCTCAATGTCCCCCCTGTCATCAGTTGTAAATGTAAAAAACCTTGTTTAATTCATGCCTCAAAGAGCAGTCTGCATTGAGAGCAAAGCAAGACCATACTCATGGTATACAGTGTTTATGATAATGTAGTGTGTGAGTGTTTAAATGCAAATAATATCTGGGAGGATGGACAACCAGAAGCTACTTCCTGTAGAAATTACCTTAAGAAAGAGGAGGTTGTCGAAGCCCATGGCGTCTTCTGTCTCTCTCATACTGTTAGTCAGCACTTGTATGTCATTGTTGATACCGTCAATCTTTTCTTTCATCCTTTGACTCTTTTCCTCTTCTTCTTGTTTCACCTGTGACATCAGAGAAGCCTCCTCATCACGGAGGTACTGGTGCATCTTCTCAAACTCGTCCCTCAAAATCTGGGCTGTTTGCACTGATTGACTCTGACAATGGGGTAGTAAGACATCATGTTAGAAGGTTTGTTAGAAACACTTCAAATGAATTCCTCACTTGTCATTACAAAGCACTTATCAATTGTGTATACTGCATGGCCATATTCTACAACCACTAGTCCATTGTTCCGTGTGTGGTCACTGTGTGGATTGTGTTCCGTGTGCTCCGTTCACCAAGATGGGTTAAATACAGAGGTCCAATTTCCCCATGTTTGCATGTTGCATGCTGTGTGTGGGGCCATAAAGAGGAATCTTAATCTTATTCTTAATTAACTTCACTGCACTGTCACACCTGAAAGCGCCTTGACCTTCTATGTAAAGTGGCTTGAAATAATGTATATTATGATTTAGCACAATACAAATAACATTTTAATTGAATTGAATTGAAAGTTGGAACTAGGATTTACATTTTTGTGATATTTAACGTTAGGCGTTCATCTGAGGTTGGCACGTTTTCAATTCGCTAACCTTTTTGAATAAAGTAGTCTTTCGAATGGAGATTAATTGAATGGATTAATGAGCCAGTTTATTTCAGTATTTTCATTGCCACTGTAATGTGGTGTAACTCTAAAATGATTGTGGTATTACTCCCAGCAAAATGAACATCTTCGTCATTGAAACATATCATTGATAGCAAAGATTACAAGCAATCCTGTGAGCCACTTCTGTCTCTTTTTCTTCCTCTATTGTTTAATGCTATCCTGTATAATTATAATAATAATGTTTCACACTACAAACAAACCTAACCATGGTTCAGTTAGTTCTCTTAGTCCTCCTCTGATCAGATTAAATGTTGGTCTTTTGGTCCGAGGCACCTTTCACATCTGTTATTTTGATCTGGACTAAACTGAAAAGTCCGTAGGTCTGGACCAAACAAGGTAGATGTAAAAACCCACATGAGTTTTCCCTCAATAATAATAGGTCAGTGAGGAAGTTGTTGTACATGTATTTCAATATATGCTCATTCATATGCTCAGTATGGGCCTTAGTACCACAAAAATATTCTATTTCCTTGTATAATACAGTTTAAATAATCTAATATGTTATTTTCTTGCTTGTAACTTGGCTTTGTTCAGGAACCAAACTACTTATTTATAAAGTACGTTGTCAGTATGAATCGAACTTCTTCTGTCAAACAGCTGTAATTTCCTCATAAGAAAACACCCTGTTTGCAGTACCTCGATATGAGTAGCAGTATCCTTCCAGGTTTGTCTGATGGAGGTTAAACTGTCCAGTTGCTCCTGGAGGCTTCTGATTGCAGATCGCAACTCTCTCTACAGACAGAATATCAGACATCAATTAGATTAAATGAAAATATAACACTTACATTTTAAATGAGCCACTGTTATTGTTGAGCTGAATCTCAGAAATAGGATCTCAAAGAACTACACTTCCCAGAGTGCACCAGCAGCAGCAAACCGGCTGCTAGTCACCTGATCAATCATTGTCACTGATTTGCAGCCCCTGAGCAGGAATGGAGGTTCTCAGTCATTCAGACAAACAAACTTCAGGGAGAAGAAGCTCCAAGTTCACTCATAGGTTCAGTCCAGAGGTGTTTGCAATGCTGCTTGATATGTTCAAGTTTAAGTTTAACTGCTGTGAAGATTGGTTAAGGAACACATTGCAGCATTGACTTCATTGATTTTGTGTTGAATGACTTTGTACTAAGAAATATTTCATTTTGAGTTTGAATATTTAAAAGTATAAGATACAAGAGGATAATACAATTTTAAAACTTTACTAAAAATGTGGAAAATTCATGAAATTAGATTTGTCTTTATTCCATTTAAAAAGCTTAAGTGGTTAATTCATTTAAAGTAAAGTAGGGTTAGGGTTCATTATCCGCACAGTTATCCTTTGAGGATCCAGAGAGTCCTATAATTCCAATTGACATTGGGTGGGAAGCTAGGTACACCCTGTCCATCACAGGGCTGACACACAGAGACAAACAACCATTCACACTACAGTCAATTTTGAGTCTCTAATAAACCTAATCTGCATGTCTTTGGACTGTGGGAGGAGGCTGGAGTTTCTGGAGAAAACTCACACAGGTACAACGATTAATAAAGTACTATTACAACATCTTACAAAGTGGATGTGATAACTGAAACTAGCAAATATACTTGTATAGCAAATTGCTCATCTTAAAAATTAACAGTGGTGTTAAAATAAAATAAAGGGTTCAGCAAAGCTTCTCCTCAAAATTTCCCAGATGTTATAGCATTAAACTTCCATAAAGGTGCAGGAGATCCAAGGGACAGATTAACAATACAAAAACAGAGAGAGAAAGTATAAAGTCCACAGGAACACAGAGGAACACATTTCCACCACAGGTAGCTCCTGTGGTGGAAATGTATCTCGAGATCTGAAATAAAGAGTTTCTCAGACCGGAGTTGTCTTTAGGTCATTTAATAGAAAGCTCTGCAGAGGGTTTCACACTCAGCATGAATGCTCAGAGTGGAACCACCCTGAATAGGGAAAGAAGAAGGTTTTATACAGTCAGGTAAACAGGAAACATAAGAGACAGCTGTTTCTGAGTAATGGCATGAAAAGCTGAAGCCACCTGTAGTCTGTTTAACACAGGAAGCTGTCTGCTCTCGCTTCTGCAAGAAAGAAGAGGTTTGCTACTGCAAAGATCAGGGTCAACAAGAGGATCATCATCGAGAAAGGACATGAACGCTGAGGTTACATCTGCCAAGTGCATAGCAACAGTCATGGCATTGGATTGTTAAGGGTAAAACAGTAAAAGGTGTCTGTCTAGTTTCGAATCGTCCGTCTACACGTACGCCAGACAGTTCCTCTTATGCGAGCACAATTGTGTTTCTATGAGTTATTGTTGAACGCAGCACACAAGCATTGATCAGACATAGGAAAGAGTTCAAGCAAAGTTCATATGCAAGTTTTCCATCACACTCCTCTGCAGCATTCACCGCAAGTGAGTTGCGGGTTGATGACATTTCGAAAAGGTGCCAGACACAAAAAGGAAAAAAAAGGAAACAAATGCCTCAGGAGAAAAAAAGCAGAACAATACACAGCCGAAGATGTGAAGTGAGTTTTTGGTGATGAAAGACTACGCTGTCAATGTGCTGTAAACAAAACCACGTGAACCAGAATTATTACGTTACGTGCTGCCTCTGCCTGCTGCGCCGCGTTCACCTGAATCAGCTGAAGGGTTTGTTGTTGTTGTGAATGAGTCTGAGCAGAAAGTCTCCCGGTGGTTCATGTGTAAAAGGAAACCTATGGAGAAAGTCCAAACCTAATTCTCAGGACTTCCTACGGAGGTCATGTCTGAAAACAGCTTATGACATTATCATAAATATTTAGGGTAAAAGTCTCAACAAAGCTTCCACAGTAGGTATCATATAACTGTTGTCATATTGTGAGCGGCTTAGTAAACTGATCTTACTGTGTGAAATACTGTCGGTGCAGGTTCCCTTTAATACTTGTTGTTGCAACACGACCCAACTATTCGGGTCAGTGAAGTCTGTGTGTTGTCTCTGTGTTCTTGTGTCTGACCTTACAGTGGTGAACGGCCTCCTCAACAGAGCAGCACTGGTGTTCCTCATGCTCCTCTGTCTGACACTGCTGACAGAGCAGCTTCATCTCTTGCAGACAAAACGCAGTGAGCGTTTCTCCATGCCGACCACACAGCTCTTCTTTCTCTACTACGCTATATCCACCCAGAGTGTTCCCTTTATCCTCTGCTCCCCTGACACTCTCCTCTGCAGCCCCTGGCGCGACTCTGTGTCTCCTGGGCAGGTCACGGAACAGGGCGTCCAGCAAAGTACGGAGGACGGAGTCCATCAGCTGTGATCGGTAGCAGATCGTGCAGCCGGCCGGGCCCAGCTCTCCCTGACTCAGCTCAATACAGGAGAGACACAGTTTGTGGCCACAGGGCAATGTCAGGACGCCCAGTGACTGGCAGCCTGGACACTCAGACTCTTCTTCACGTTGGGTCGGACGCTGATCCTCAGGTTCTCTGTCCCCAACAGTGGTGGTGTCTCCATTTTGATCGCCGGGAGTGTTTATCTCTCCATCTTGTACTAGCCTGTCTCCTTCTTCTTGGTCAGCCTGACTGACCCTCTCAGCCATGATAGTGTGACAGACACCTGTTTAATTTTAGCACAGTGTAACCGCTATTTGGCTGAACAACATTTAGATCTTGCCCCTGACTGTCCCTCCAAAAGTCTGAGCCTTGCAACCGGTTGCAAAATCATTTATGCTCTCTGTCTTTATAAACTCCTCCCCTCAGCTGCTGTACACCCCCTCCCTGCTGAGAGATGGGTGCCACATAATAACATGATAAAAATACATTGAAAACAAGAGGCGTCATTCAAAAACAGATTCACAGAAGAACTGAGGCCTGTACTGTGAAGCAAGTTTAACTAAATTAGCTCAAACATTGACCCACAAAGTTGGTTATTAGTTAACTCTGGGTTTTCTTATCCAGATTCTGACTTGTGTGCTGCTGAAACAAGTGAATATCCCTGGTATGGGATCAGTACATTTATATCTTATCTTATACTTTTTTACCTTAGACATTATCTGAAGTGAGAGAAAACATCTTATAGCAACATCCAGAAGAAAAAGAAAAGTTGATGTAATTGAGGACAACCTTTTTTCACTGACTGATGTGATTGGAAAATAAACATAGTAACAGCAAGGACAAAATTAAATTAGAGGAGGGAAAATTAAGCAAAGGCAACCTGAAAGAAAACTGAGGAGTGAGAATAACTGAAGGAAGGTAAAGATAAACTAGTTAATAGACATATGTGCTAAAGGAGGTGGCAGTTGACCCAAGAACCGGCTGTGTGTTTTTACACAATCTTCCTGGACCAAGAAGCAAATCTCTCCTGAATTCCATTTGCCTCTGGTAAATTCACCCCTCACTTTCACTCTCCCTGGAGATAGAAGGACCCCCTCAAACACACACATTTTCCTCTCACTGGACCTTAACTCCTCTCTCCAACACACATTTCATACACACACACACGACCCTCTCCACTGATCAGATTATGAAGAACTGGACGGAATATAACACACAAACAGTTTTTCCTGAACACAAAGATGGCCCTTGAGCCTGACCTCCTGCCTCCAGAACGTGCAGAGGATCTGGTGGTTAAGCTTCCAGCACCTTATTATCGCTGAGCACTTCCATCGCTTTCACCAATGCCTGCAACACAACCTGGCAGATGATGATCCACAGTTGCATCAGGATTCAAGGAGATGGCAGCTCGGCTATTTTGCCCCCTACTACCACCTTTTAGGCCTAAGACAGCCGCTGAAGCCTGTATGGCACATTGGTGGAACCGGTCCGAGAGTCTTGTGATCATCTGGCTTGAGGGGAAGGGCAGCGTCGGCCATCATCCCCCGAGGATGTTCGTCTCTACACCGAACACAGCAGGCAGGCTTGGCTGCAGGGGAGGTACCAGAGGAAAGCCATGGTCTGAGAATCCCACAACCCTTGTGATGGGATGTAGGTGGAAACTGGTGACTTGAGTTTTTCAGGTTCCTCCGCAGATCCACGAGATTCCTCCGTGAGAGGGATAAGCCCACCAGCGATAGCCTTAGTAGGCAAAACCTACATGAAATAGAACCACCATTACTATTACCAAATCTTTTTTAGCCTGATAAGGAATAAAATTACACAGTGCAGATGATTATTTAACAGTTAAGACATGATGATAATATTGTGTCTAAACTGTAATAGCGCGTGGACCTCCTTGTAGCGGTTTCCTCTGCACGCTGAGGTTCTGGGAACGGGGTGAGGAGCCAGCGCCTAAGGGGATAGCCACTGTCACATAGTGGAGAGTCATTATACATCAGGGTTGAATTGTAAGATTTACCAATATGGTATTTGTTAGTTTATTAGGTCTTCTCCCCACACTGCTATGTGCCATGATAAAAGAATCGTGCCACCAAATTCGTCAGGACCCAGTTTGAGTCACATATAACTTGAATGTTTATAATGTGCACATATTTTCTGTTTACAAATAAATACTCATTCTCTGACAGAGCCCTTATAGCAATATGAGTGCAGTCAATTGTGCTGATTATATTTGGGGAACAGTGCTGCAATTTGCCTTTTGATGTTGGCCTGCTCTCCCGCAGCGTAAGGGAACTTGATGTATCAATCACTCAATTTAATAATTCCACCCAAAACTGCAGGCATGATTACACTCAGGGACGCCTGGAATCAAATCAAACACAAACCTGTCAGATAAATCCTGCTGGTAAGAATCGGTTGTCAGTGCATCCATCGTCCATCAATTCAGTCCACACATTCTCCCGTCAAGTTTGTTTTTATAAATCGCAACTTTGGGGTGAGAAGAGGCGTACGCATCCTTGATGCCCAGTTTTGTGTGTACTCAACGGTTATAAACGAGGCCCCTGGTCAGTGGACCACTCAGTTAGAAGATGGCTACCTCAGGGATGAGATAACATCTATGGATGTGTTGTTGATCTATTCCGAGACACCAGATGGCAGAATATGAGCAGTTTGTCTTTCAGACACTGGGTTCTGGAGGTATTGGAAGATGCTAAAAAAAAAAAAAAGTTAGCTGCACTTACTCACTTTGTAGTTTGGCTTTTTTTGCAGCAAATGTATTTACATGATTCTTGCTGTTCTGGGTCTGTACCCTTATGGTTGAATGCATGTATTGTAAGTCCCTTTAAATAAAGCATTAGCTAAATTAAATGTAATGTAATTAAAGAAGGAATATGCTCTGCCTGTGCTAAATAACTCAGGAAAATAGAGGTGTGATTAATGGTATATAATAATTCTAACCCTTCTGCTGTGAAGGTAAGCTTCACAAAGATCTGTCATGACTGCTTTGGAGTGACAGTTGGAAGATCTGATCTTTGTCTGATGAATACATTTTAGTAAAAATAAATCAAACCAATTGTTTTTATATTCATACAGTTACTTTTTTATGGTTGTACATACTGTGTGTTGAATTATTGTTAAAAAAATCCTGATTGATGATAATATTTGTTATTTGTTCTAAGGTGGACTGTCACACAAGCTGTGAATTTAACATAGAATTCATAATATCATTAAGGAAACGCTTACATGGTTCTGTTGTTGGCAGAACACAACTGAACACACTGTGACCTGGAAGAGGCCTCAAATTACAGCAAAGAGAATCACCATGCCTCTCAAGCACCGATGGGTGCAAGGGGGAGACACAGTCCACATCTGGCTGGGGCTGAGTTACATCTGCACTTTGGATTTGGGGTTTTGGGTCAGTGGGGAACAAGTCGTTTATGACAACTGGGCCCCAGGGTCAAATACTGAGGGCTGTATCCATGGACACAGGAGGATAACATATGTGGCTCAAAAAATAATAATGAGAGGAAAAAGAATATTTAAAACCCACCCTAGTTCAGTGGGGACACTTTTTTTTTTCTTATTTCTGGTGTGTTTTATTTGACTGCAATTTGACACAACTACATATGTACAATATGCTCTGGGTTTGGCAAATGCAACATGACAAATGTAGAAATTTGTAACAGACTGGTTATCAAGTTAAGGATGTACATTTTCACCTTTTTGCTTATGTTCAAAAATATATTTAATGGTATACTACATCTGGTGATTGTGATAACATGGGGGCTACGAAAGGCATTCAACACAATAGAACTTGAACTTTATACTGACTTTATACTTGAACTTGTTTTACTATTTGGACATGTTTTGATTACTGCTAGTTTGTACTGAGATCCCGCAATCATTTGACAACCCAAACACGTTTAAATGAAAATGCCTCAAACAAAATAAGCTACTCTTTTGCTGCATCACACATATTTTAAAATTTAATATGTATAATTAAATTATAATAATAATTCATTTTACAGCTATAGCTGTCCTTTTGGACAACCTTAATGCTTATTATTACATCTAACCTGAATGGTTCGTCTCTTGCTGCTGTGGTGAATGTGGCAGTTGACCATGCCACAGCTCTCACCACAGCAGCCAGAGACGAAACATTCGGGTTTAAGCATCTTTAATTAATCAAAACTAAATTCACAAATACACTGAACTTAAAGGGTCCAGCCATTTCATGGAATTCATGTAATGCGCTAGTAAAGCTACATTGTTGGCAGCCGCTGAAGCCTGTATGGCACACTGGTGAGATCGGTCGGTGAATCTCGCCGGTTGTCGTCCCCTGAGAGGGTATGTCTTAACGCCAAACACAGCGGCCAGGCTCGGCTCCAGGGGAGGTGCTGGAGGGAAGCCGTGGTCGGAGAATCCCACCACCCGTGTGATGGGGATGTAGGTGGAAATTGGGGATTTCAGCTTTCCGGGTTCCTTCGCTGATCTGGACTGATAAGCCTCGATGCCTGGGAAACGGGGGCATATAGCATCGCATCGAGCCTTCTGGGTAGGGGCGAGTACTCCCGTCATCTCGTTTAGTCTCTGGCGGCGACCGCTTTCGTAATGATGTCCGGCAACTCTCGGACGAGGGCACCAATGGCTGAAAGGTTCAGGGTAGCTGGCAGTCAGTCCACGGATTCCGACCCCTCCGGCACAAGGGGGGGAGCAGAAAGCATGTCATCAACGGGAGCAGAGTCGTCCAACGCCGGTCCCTGCCGGTTGAGGAGTTCAATCGCCTCCTCTAGGTGATAATGCTCCGGAGCAGAGAAACCGCCCCCGGTGATGTCGGCGAAGGCATCCACTCTGCGACGCTTCTCGAAGTCTGGGAGGAGCTTGCAGTAAGGGCAGTTCGCTCGGGGGGCCAGCGCCAGGCCGGCTTGCTCTGCTCCCAGGCACTACTCACAACGGGGGTGCAAGTCATAGGACATAATGTATCCCGTCTGGCAAACGGGGCAGATGCGGATGCTGAAGGACATCTCTTCTCTTCTCTTGTGGTATGGTAGTCTTCTTCGTGCTGCTTTGCTGGCTGAAGGGAAAATAGGGAGCCGATTGCCCGGTCTCAGTCCAATTTCTACTCAAAGTGAGACCGGGGGCATGGACTATAGTTTTTTCAGTGGTGCGTATGCGTGCGAGGGATAAACCCACTAGTGATAGCCTTAAAGGGCGAAGCCTATACGATATAGAACAGACTGGCTACAGTTCCATTGACATGTTGGCCCTGGCATGGTCAAAAGTTGTTAAAAAAAAATTGGGACTCTGGAAAATACACTTACGCTTGACTCATCTACTTATCACCCACCTGAAGAAATAATTTTCTCAAATTGAGAGACCCGCAAAAATAAATAGCACCCACAGTACCCTAAAGATGACAATGCCAACAAGATAAAGTACTTACTACATAGAATCATGTTTCTAAGGTAAAATATAATACATTACATTACATAATTCATCTCCAGCTTTTAAAAAAATCCAGATGTGACATCTTGTGTCGACTGTCTGTTTTGTATTAAAAATATAAATGTCCCCTGTCCTGAGTACATTAAGTTACAGACAGTACATTGTGCATATTTACATATAGTGATCAACTCTCCCCCCGGCAGTATCCTATTTATATTATACCAATACACTCAGCAACCTAATTACACCTGTGGAGTCAAACACAACAGCTCTTTAATAAGCATCTTAAGTCGAATATTTCTTGTTGAAGTCTGAGTTCAGTATTATACTGAAGAGTGCTTCCATTTCTGGTGCTCCCTATTACAAACATGAGGGACTCAGAAAATTGAAAACCAGAAACTGGTCCAGTACAACAAACACTAACCACTTTCAGTACTTAGATAGAACATAACATGTTTTCTTAACACAACTTTGACAGTTTTAAAAAGAAAATAAAACATCTCAAAAGTGACTCCAGGCAGCACAGCTGTATTGTATTAGGTGTAATGGTAGATGGAAGCGTAAAGGCAGCCATCACTCATCTCTTTGTGCCAGTGTGCCAGTTTACTCTCAATTAAGTGAACTAAGTGGACCTCCACATGGGTGCCCAGAGGAAAATTCTTTGGCTCAGAATGGTCTTTTGTTAAACCCTTGAGAAAGTAGTAAGGTCTCAAGTCTCATATCATTTTGAGATCACTTCAATCTGAAGTGTTGCTCCAACTTTGTAGAACTTGTTGGCTTTTACTATAGTTGCACATCAGAAATCAGTCCCTGACCTCTGACGGCATTTGTTGATGACAAACTTTGATCCTTCCACTGGTTTCCAGCCATCCAACGTTGCACATCGCCTCACATAAGCTGCAAAAACAGAAAACGATTAGTTTCATATTTTCTACAATATTAATTGATGGTTCGTCAGTTCTATATCACCAGACTCTTTCTCAAAGCTATTTACAAATAATACCAGCTACTTCACTAGACAGAAGTGTTAACTCATCATGGGGGCAGAATTGTATCACAACTATCAACAAATGTGAGTCTTATCAGTCTGTGTCTAATCAGTCACATCTACAAATATGTCATGAAATCTGTGAGTCTGTGCAGGGGTCTGTATTTAGAATGTATGTAATCAGATTTTTGAAAATGTTTTAAAAAAAAAAAAAGAAGAACAATGAATACATTACAGCTGTAGCAGTAAACATAGACAGTTGGCTTCCATTCATAATAAAGACAGAGTTGTATATTTATATGATATTTATATTGTGTATCTGTACACGTTAAAAGCTTAGTGTTTATTATGCTTTTATTGTGTTTTAGTTTCACCTATCCTTGCAGTTCAATAAACCTGAAACACCAACTATTGATAACATGTAAATAATGTAATCCTGACACACATGTTCACATCTGTTGTTAGCTGATTACTTGCAGACTGGTGTGATGAAGACTGAAACGTCATTAATATACCATCTGACATTCTATATCATAACACATATAACTCATAAATCAGATTTACATTAAGAAATTAGGAGTCGATCTCAGGCAGGGGCAAACAACTGTTTCCCTTGTAGATTTGTTATGAGTAGGTACAATATATATATATATAACTTTTTCAAATGTATTTTAAAATATTACTCAAACGTTCATTCAATTAGTCAGAATGACATTCAATGTATTGTGTCCCATTCTAACTAATACAACTTTGTGACTGTCTTTCTATAGTTAATTGTGCTTTGGTGTAATAAATCAGTACGGCCACTAGGGGCAGTAGAGTGTCTTTCTCGAGTTAAACTTGCTCCTGTGTAATAAATCACTACAGTCACTAGGGGCAGTAGAGAGCAAAATGTGTGTGTATTTAAAATCCATACACGTGTTGAGGCAATATTTTTCATGGTTGTGCATCTTTGTGAGGACCTCTCTGAAACTTTGAGAGGAGCATATAAATAGGCTCTAGAGGCCATTAGAGTGAAAACAAAGTGAGGACCAGCCTAAATGTCCTTACTTTACAAAATGGTCGTCACTCCAAAGGTTAATTACTGGTGGAGGTCCTCACTGAGATAGTACAAACACACATACACACACACACACACACATCTTACTGTTGCAGGTCAATGCAAGGAAATGATTACAGATTTTAAAAGTGACGTGAATAAAATCTTTAATGAAAATAATTTGGAAATGTATCAATTTTCCAAAGTGTCGGAGATTCTAGATGCCATCCCCTCATAAAAAATCATAGGAATTGAAACCCTTGACTTCCTCATTGTGATTACGTCTGACAGTGAATACTTTTGTGTTCAGCTCCTTGGATGTGATACTGAAATGAATGTGATTGAAATGATGGGAGAAGGAATCCTGCACTATGCTGCTTTCTGAGCCCAACCATGAAAGCTGCATGTAGACCCATCAGATAGTGTCTTCACAGTTTGTGCTAATGGGCATGTGTGACTCTTGGCCAGCTCGTTGAGTTTGTAAGTAACATTTTCATATTTAAAAGCACTGGATGAGTCCAGAACATTTCTGACATCCTGTGCAAGATGCACGAGTTTGTGCATATTGTATGACAGGCACGGTGGCACATGACACAGTTTTTCCACACACAAGCCCTCTGGAGTCCACTGCCCACAGTTCTGAGAATGTTGGAGTGAGACATACAGCAAATTAAACATGCTACTGTATTGACACAGGGACTCAATGAGGTTGCCCATCACGCAGGTATGAAAAATACAACAAGATGGTGGCAGAATAGTCAAATTAAACAGGGTGACAATACAGGTGACTGATGGTGGGTTGATTCTGAATATTATTCCGTGCAATGCGTTGTATGTGTTGATCAAACGTGTGTGAATTGTGCCCAATCCTGATGATGGTGTTAACACAAACAGTGGGAATAATGCTGCTTTGAGTTAAATAGAACTATGCTTAAATATGGAGTGTTTTTCAGTTCTGTCCCCACACATTGATGCTTTAATATTAACAGTTTTATTGTTGCTATGGCAATAAATGGTCAAAATGTTGCGAAAATATGTTACATGTTGTTATGATGTAAAATAAAATAAAGCTGTTGCTCATTTCAAATAAACATGATGGAGCTGTTGTGCCACTGATGAAACCACCAGAGAAGTATGGAACAGTTGCTTCATGCATGTACCTGTATTTTGCCCTTGTTATATAGTGGTCTCCATGCTGCCCAGTGTATCATCACCCTGACAGTCAAGAAAGGTGGAAAATTGCCCATCTCATGTTATTTTAACTATAGTTGTTGGCACATGCAAACCATTTAGAAGCTTTTGTTTTCAAGTGAGACATTTTGAGAGCAAAGTAGAGGGGGAAACATTTAATAATTTCATTTTCTTTACAATATTAGATTCTATTCAGTGTATTTTCTGTGATGCACAAATGTAGAATTTTATGTTTATAACATAAAGTAAAGACTGAAATGATCATGGGTTTAGGTGGTGGTAGCAGTGGTTTTCATGTTAGGTCAGAAACGTTATTGAGATGAATTGCCCTAAAGCTAATTTCTTGGTCTGTTGTATTGCAACACGTTCCTAAACTGGTATAAAAATGTTGTTTCAAATGAATACAAAAGTCATGAATTCTGTGCTGCTGCACTGCATTAAATATGACAGACTATTCAGATATTCAGAAAAGTAACAGACAACTACATTTCATACATTAAAGCACACGATGATCATCTATTAGACCTGGAAGGAGGATATATGTGTTTTTACTTTACATATATTACTGTGATGTCAAAGTATTAATTAATTATTTGTTCTAACACTAACTAAGACATGTTGTATGTTCAGCTTCACATTTGGTTTTCGAAGTAAATGGTAATATTTTCCACAAACGCAATATTCAGCATACAGTGGAATTAACTGTTTGCATAATAACAATAATTCTATCTTTTAAAAAAAGGTTTTATTACTGCAGTCATTTGAGATTAACAAACGTGCGTAAATGAAAAGAGCTAACACAAAATAAGCTACTCTGTTGCTAAATAACACATACTTAGTATTTAATATATATAATTTATCTTTATAATAATAGGATGAAATATCTATTTTCATGAAAGGTGAGAAAGAGCCAGGCATGAATAGTTAGGATTTTACCTACTTTATTAAAAACAATTCTCAAAAGTCAATGTGTTCTTGGGATTTTTCATTCAAATTAACTCCTCCAGTTTTTTTTTTTTTTACAAAATAGTCACTGTGAGGCCTAAAACACAGAGGATCTTAAATGGCGCCCCTGCTGGCCACAGTGTGGCATTCTCACAGACCAGTACAATTAAGAGGGAAAGGAGGAAACGTGGGAAGTGGTTGAGCTGTATAGTTTGTGTGATGATTGATTAGTTATCAGGTTGACCACATCGCAAAGCTGATTTAAATATTTTATCCACTGAAGATTGACAAAGCTGAAATCTTCTTCATCACTGACACATGACTCATCACGCTGCGCAGAGGCCTCAGTTTGATATTGTCCTCATAATACAGAGAAATGTGCTGTTTCACCTCTGTAGTAAACATGTTGGTGTTGGTTGTAAGGTGCTGCTCTCATCCTGTGTTTCTGACAGCTTTGGGTTCAGGATGTGGGAAAGCTTCAACAGGATTGGCTCCAGCTGCTGGAGGTGCAGCCCGACCACGTTGCCACTTCCTGTTTAAAGGATCCTGAGCAGAACCTGGCGCAGCACTCCAATGCATAGTCTCACCAGCATGTCTCTTGTTTTTTGTTGACAGTGTGTTTTACCACAGGTCACTTGTAGGGCTGCTGGGTTTTTTTTTTTTTGTTTGTTTCATGTTTAAGTTTTCTTTTTTTTCCTCTTTTGGTTGTGTAAGTTTCTTTGTTGGAAACAGCATCTGTTTTCCTTAAAATAAATACGTTGAATTTTCACAGACACATCTGGGTTGATGTCGCTCCCCTTATGGGCTTCATCAGGTTATTTGATACAACCAAAAGAACAGTGGAAATTCCTGCTGCATTCATCAAGATTCTCTGAATTAAAGTAATGCAGGACTCTACAAACAAGTGGTCAGGTATCTGTAAATACTATATGCATGACAAATAGACATAAAGTCATCAATTGACATCACATTATTTTGAATGAAAGTCAGATGTTTTCACAAGATGTCAGAGGTGAGGCCATTACCAATTTCTCTTATGTAAGCCGGACTAATGTTCCTCTATTTTGGCAGCGTCGTTGCTATTTCTTTTTTTTTTTTAATATGCTTTAAAATGTCAGCTGTAGGTTGTATGCAGTGGTCTGCTCTTTATCAAAACGGGGAGTTGAATGGATTCCATCTGGAGAGCGAAGGCATGACAGTACACTATCATATGGACTGGCTGCTGCAACTACCTTTAGTTTCTAATTTAAAGCAGTTGTAACGAGGAGAGATCGCAGCTTCTGCTTATGAAATAACATGTCATCAAGATGTGTCTTACCATTTCAGCATGGTAATCGTGGCTCTCTCCATCAGCAATGGATGAACATGAAGAGACATGGGTTGGAACAGTGGAAAAGTGGATGGCTGAAGCCTGTGGTGTGAGGCACTGGACTGATGTGTTAGTATAGCCCCCTCTCCACTCATTGAAAAAAACAAACTTTTGTGTGTGATGGGAACTGATACAGCTACTGTTCACTTTCCCAGCTCTAAATGACTCTGTAGTAGACACAGGCTTGTTTTGGCTCTGGCTCCAATCGGTAGTGATGAAAAGATGACACGCGGGTAAACAAGCTAATTTGTAATTCTTCTTCTTCTTCTTTATTTTGGCAGTGTAGACACTGATTATCACACACAGTGAACTTCCAGTTGTTCGTGCATAAATAGTCATGAACATTTGTGTACTTATTTTTGTCTTTGTATTGTGCTAAGACTGGTAAAACAGCGAGGTGAGAGAGCTTCTCAGTTTTCCACAAAACAAACTCTCTACTGAAAATGGGAAAGGAGACAATCACCTTAAGTAACTGACATTTGTAACATATTCCATAATCCATATTCCATATTTATACGTATACATATACAGATCTCTTGGTTCACTCAGAGAACCAAGGTTACCATGTAACCAAGCGTTTTACAGCAGCTTAACCTTAACAGAAATGACTGGGCTGCATTTTTCTCCACTATAGTTCAGTCACTGTAAAACTGTAACTGACACCGGTGTCAATAGCACGAACGTGCACTCTGCTGTTTAGTTTGACGGTGTGAACGTCTGTCACTTCAGAGCGAGTGAAAACTAAAATGTGTGTCAGAAACAGGAACTAAAAGTCTCATTATCTCTTCTGTTTGACAAGGTCACTGGCAGAGAGTATGACAGGAGTATTGACCTGTCTGAAAGGACAGACAGACAGCAAACATCCAAATAAACACAGAGACCAGGCAGATATACTGCAGACAGGAAATCAGCAGGAGAGATAAATCCAGTTATTTATTTTGTGTGAATGAATTTTATTTGATTTTACGTCTCGTCAGCGTGTCCTTCCCAGGTTATTTTTCAATGGCCTGCTGTGACTTCCCGGTGACTGGCAAATACAGACAAAATATCAATGATTGTTTTTTTGCGTTTGCCTTTTTGTCACAAATGAAAAATAATGGAATGCACAAAATCAAGACGATTCATGAGGATTAAGTCAGGATTAGCTCCCATAATAGAATGTTGCATTCCGTGACTTTGTCGTGCACCTCATCGATGCCGACAACCTGCTGGAGAAGTACCCCGGTCTGGTTGGAACATCCACAGGCCTGACCGGAGCTTCCTCCTTCAGACCGGCAGCACAGAGGGGAGCTGTTCCCCACCAAGGTGCTGAAGCATCAGCCAGCCACTCCCCCACACAGGTTATCTGACTGTATCCACTGGGAGTGAGCAGATAAGACAGATCCTGTCACCAAGGTACACTTTATGATGGTTCTATCATAGGAATAATTATTTTTGACATGGAGAGGTGGTACTAAGTCACAAAAGTACAAGCCTCAAGAAAGTCTCTGGTTGTAACCCTCAAGTCTCAAGTCACTGCAAAGAGAATCAAGGAAGAAGTCTCCTTTGGAATCACTGAGTCTATAATAAATAGAAATTGTTTAAGAATCTGTATTTTTCCTAATTTTTTATTTGTCCTTTTATTCACTTTAAAAATAGCTAGTGTTATTATTATCTCCTTGTCCTACAAAGTATTTTACAAATATGGGCAAATAAAAAAGATTACAAGTACACACTAGTGTTAGGTCTTGTTATGATACGTTTTTTACACAGCTGTAACGTCAACGGCAGCAAAGCACACATAATTCAATTTCATACAATAAGACGGAGCTAAAGTACTCAACAGGCTGTATACTTTTTAAACAGAACATATATTTTTACAGCAGTGATATAATAGACACCCTCAGTAGTCGCCATCTTGTACATTTTCTCTCCATGCACAAGGTTTCAACTAGAACTTGTTCCACAATATTGACACTTAGCTGTTCGGAGTGTCACATAGAATGTCAGAACACATCAATGGTGTATTAAAAAGACACTTTAACAGGAGAGAAAGAGCGACCATGTCAAGAGAAGGCTAATGATACACCTGCAACCACTTCATCTCTTCCTGAACATGCAGCTGACGATTATTGATTCAGCACTTGAATCTTTTCCAATCCAATGAGAGACTTGCTCCCACAGTCCAAAAACATGCAGTTTAGGTGATTTGGAGACCTTAAATTGTACGTAGGTGTGAATGTGAGTGTGAATGGTTTTTTGTGTCTAAATTTCAGCCTTATGATAGACAAGTAACCTGTCCAGCCTGTCCAACGTATCCCCCCCCTCTTAGCCAATGTCAGCTGTGATTTGCTCCAGTCCCCATGCAAACATTGAAGAATAATGTTAGCTAACGGATGGATGAAAGATGCAGTTATTTTTTAAAGGAACAGTGAGCAGATCACATGTCCCGCCAAGGCCAGTCTGTCGGTACACATGGAGTCACAACCAGTTAAAAGGAGGCAGTGTCATGTCAACAGCCACTGCAAACAAAACAAGACCTTGATTTCTTCTGAGAGATATGCACCATAGAGACCTTTTAGGCCTATACTGAAACATATTCTATAATCCAACACATTAAAACAGTGGTGGCCAAATATGTCCAACATTTATACACAATTCCTTATTCAGTAGGGTTCTTATTTATAGTAAGTCATTCCTTGTTTACTGTTTGCTCTTAACTCTTTATGCAAAGCCACACATCATTGAATATATCATGCATTCAAGCACAGTATGTACTTCCAAAAAGTTTAGAAAGTAACATTTCCCAACCAGTTTTTATCTTCATGGTGAGTACTTTTAGTAGGTGTCAGGTTTATTAAATAATAAAAGACTACTGACAGGACAGGGGCATTTAAGAGGCCGATCGGATTTAATCTGGGGCCAGTGTCCCCCTGGACCCACCCCTGGATCAGCCCCTACTTTCAAAATAGGCATACATCAGCAGAATTAACCTTTTTTTTTTCTTAAAATACACAATATAACCTATATAGGTGACTGGTTAGTTATAAGGTGAATATATTTATATATGTATATAATGATGTATTGGTGTAGCTGTATTTTTGCTTTGCAAGCAAAATTGGTGCATTTGGATGAAAGCATCAGCAAAAATACTCTTTGTGACACATTAAGTTACATGTCAAACCAAAATGTTATAAAATGAGGGAAGCTCCCCTTGACAGCAACTTGCATTATGACGCTGACCCCATTTGGGCTTGACAAAATATTTAAGACATTCATGCCATGACAATTATACTGTCACCAGCATGAGTATGACTGCAGGTTCTACCCAAGATAGTTGCCACGATCTAGGAACATGGGAATGGGGCAACAAACATTAGCACCTGGACGACCAGACAGGTTGTAAACAAACCCCAAGGTTAATCTATTTTACTTTGAAGAGAAGAAAAAGACAAAATGAAATTGACGAACCATCTGTTGTAAACAGCTGCAGACAGACTTCAGAGTTACTTCGTCATTCAACTTGCCCCTCCATTGATGTGTTTTATACTGTCATTATTTTCTTGGGCACTAAAGGAATATTACACACCAGTTATGATATTTTCTTTTTATTATCAATATTGGTGATATTTTTGGGGTATTTCAATTTCATGTCTGTGCAGAAAGAATGCTACCAAAAACAAACTGTCTCAGTCAAAGTTAACTGACGATACAAATGGAAGCTGTTTCGAACTTATTATAATGCCTATGCTTGTTCGACTGAGCTGGAGGTGCTGCACATAATATGCAGTAACTTTGTATCACAATGCAGTAAAATCTCTGAGAGACAATCCACTGTTAAGGACAAACTGCAACCAAACACACCGCAGCCCTCACACAGATGAACTCTTTCAATCCTCTTTCGTAACATTATATAAGGTTATGCCATCTGCACAGACTTACTCGTTGTTACATATTTGCCCAGCGGAGGGTAAGGGTGATGGGGGTGGTAATAGAGTCCAGCACACTGTGTCACATTTATTGATTTTGTCTCTTCCAAGTACAATCCCCTATATACACATAGTCACTCTACCCCTCCTCCCACATGAAATCCTGTTGTGCAGTGAACAAAACAACAGAAATACTATTCCCAAATGAGTCAGATACAACTGAATGGTAGTTTTTAGTGTTAAGTTTGATAAAATTTCATTTTGAACTAAATATATTCTGATTGGAATAATTAACTATCATTATAAGTGAAAATGATTAAAATTGAATCAACACATCTCCATGTTTAAGGATAACTTCATCTAACATTGCATGATTTGCACTCTGTCAACAACTTCTCTCCACATTAGTTCACTTGCCTTGTTTCGCTCGATTGCTGCAAAGCCAGTGCAGTCTCTGTTATGTTATTTGAACCCACTCAACACAGTAGATTAAATATAGCTTGTAGTTGCTGTTTGTGCATGTTTCCGACTGCAACATCTCTATCTCTTGCATTCAGGCTTTTCTATGAATTGTTGGGAGCCCCCCTGGGGAAGGACCGCCTCCGACTTTGAAAACCCCTAAAACCCTCACTTTACAAAATGTAACAAAGGAAACATTTTTCACAATATGTGAACCCAGTTAGGATGTTGGCACGCTGTGCTAATTTTCTTGGTGATGGCACCTGATACATCAGCACACTGAGCCAGTGTCTGTTTTTGGCCTGATATGACATGTTTACTCTGTACACATCTGGCATTCGTATGGAGGCTTGTGCTGTGGAACTTTCCACTTAATACATTCACAGAATATATGGCATACTGAGAAGCTGAGCCATACCTGGAATGAAAAGTTGGCACAAAATAAAAGGATTTACATCTTTGATATGGGGTGAATTCAAGAACATGCTATGAGCAGGAGTGTATGACGGTGGTCTGTGACTTTAAGGTTTGCTTCCTAAAATACTTCTGGGAAAGATTCATAGGTGGAATCTTATCTTCCTTTATAGCTGCGAAGCCAAAGTTTATATCAATAAAAAATGCCACGAGAAGTAAAGTCCAGACTGTGAATATTTGGACAGAGTCTGAGTTTAAATAAGGGATACATTGAAGAGCCAATTTCTTTGTCAAGTCTCAGCTTTATTCACGATGATCAAATCAGCATAGAAAGAGCTGTATTGGAGATATAACCCTTTCAACACACAGCGCTCAAAGTTCAGGGGCTAAAAAATAATTGGACTTACAAACACAAAGTCAAACAAACCCATCATATGTTATTGGTATTGAATGCTGTTTAGTTGGCCTAAAAACAGGCGACTGACTCGGCCATTCGAGGATATTCATCCTCTTCACCCTGAAATCTCTTTGGTTGCTTGGGTCGTATTTATGTTTCGGGTCGTTGTCCTGCATCTGGTTGAATCTGAGGACATAGAACACTAATGTACACATCTGCATTCATGTTGTTACTTCAGAGTGAAATCATCAATAAGTATCAGAGTGTCAGTTTCACCGGCAGGCAGAAATCTCCAAGCCCCAACAACACCACCACATTGTTCAACACATGACGTGGTAGCTTCAAGTTATGAGCTGTTTGCTAATTTTCTATACACACTTTACTTTATTTCATCAAACCTTTGTGTCCTCTTGTGTGTTTTTGTGAACTGCAGCCTGGCCTTTTCATAGCTTGTTAATTGTATGACTCATAGCTTGATTAAAAGTTATTCTCTTAATCACTGACAAGGAAACGTGCCAACATCATGAAGAGCATTTTTGACTGTTTTAACGTTTTTCTTTAATAGGATGCTGACAGTCTTTTCCCATCTACAAGACTTGTCCTCCAAGGAAATCGCATAACTGTTATTTTGTCTGGTAAAAATATGTCTGACATCCATTATGTCAACAGACTTTGACTGACACATAGAAAACATTGGTCAAAACAGAGGCCGAGGAGGAAAAGGTTTCTAGATTGTTAGTCCATTGTATTTGCGAAGCTTCAAAAACAGATCTCGGAAGCATTTTTGATTTGACCTTAACTGCCAAATAAATGCATTTGAGAGTCTACATTACCAGTTTCTGCATTCTATTGAGTCTGGGGGAAAGGCTGAGTAAACTGAAGGACAACGAACCTCAACTGAGCAAAACTGGTGGATATTTTAAGGCTTAGAGAAGAAATAATGTTCGAGAGTTTTGTACAATTTGTAAACATTTAATTGAAGAGCAATTAAACTCACTTTCAAGTCGCCAATCTCATGTATATGATGGACTGCTTCTATTTCAATTGATACAATGGTCTGCACATGCCACACAACTACGCAGGTTTAACTAGAGCTGAACTCTCAAGTGTGTATTCTCAAGCTACATTTTACAAATGTGACATCAGTGACTGTTAAATTGGGCTTTGAGTGCAACCAAAATGCAAGTTGATTCAGTCAGTACTGTAGCTGAACACCTCCTGTATAGACTCTGCTGCTGCTGTTCTGCCTTAGTTCTGTCATTATATATATATATATTAATGGAATCTGACAATGCTTTCAAATGTTATTTTACTGTTTCTGTTAAACATGTGCATAATTTTCCATTATCATAGTTGAGGCCTTCACCTTAATTCTGTTTTTTAAATCACATGGATTTTCATCATTTGGCCATGACAAGTCAGGTTTCATTGGCCAGTAGCAGTTCCTGTTTGCACTATAACCATCGATGTACAGACGACAGTCTCTCGATTACCTTTGATACTAAAGAAAACATGTAACTACTAAAGAGCAATGACCACAAGGGCAGATCACGTTGATAAATGTCACTGCACATGTCCCAGAGGTGCAGCAGTCTGGTTGGTAACCAGTTTATTCCAGTACTTTTCTACATTTCAAATAGATAATTTCCTCCTGAAATAATACTATGGTGCTCCTGTTATTATTCGGTTAGGCAGAAAAAAAGTATTTAATGGAATAAGAAGAGTTATTGATTAAATATTTTAACCATCATATTTAGACCACATCTAATGTGTAATCTGAAAATATTCTGATGCCGTAAAAATAAATGAAACCATGACTATGCAACATGGTGAATAAGCTGGAACACCTGATAGAGCTGTGTGGAACAGCACTGGCTTCACAGTAATATACACTCACTGGCCACTTTATTAGGTACACCTTGCTAGTACTGGGTTGGACCCCCTTTTGCCTTCAGAACTGCCTTAATTCTTCATAGCATAGGTTCAACAAGGTGTCGGAAACATTCCTCAGAGATTTTGGTCCATATTGACATGATATTGACAATGCATCACATTTTTCCCATCTTCTATTGTCCAATTTTGGTGAGCCTGTGGGAATTGTAGCCTCAGTTTCCTGTTCTTAGCTGACAGGCGTGGCACCCGGTGTGGTCTCCTGCTGCTGTAGCCCATCTGCTTCAAGGTTCCACGTGTTGTGCGTTCAGAGATGGTATTCTGCATACCTATATTTCTGTCAACAGTGTAATTCAAGTTGTTCAGAGGTTGTAGTAAAGCCAAAAATAATCCGTATAACTATCACTGTTTACCAAGGTCGGCAGGAACAAAGCTCCATTTAGCACTGGACAGATCGGATTGGACAGAATTTTACAGACATACGTCATTGGGGGCAGCGGTAGCTCAGTCCATAAAGCTTTGGCTTGGGAACCGGAGGATGGCCAGTTCAAGTCCAGCATGGACCATAAGCATGGAAGGTGGACTGGTAGCTGCAGAGGTGTCGGTTCACCTCCTGGGCACTGCTGAGGTGACCTTGAGCAAGGCTCCATACCCCCCAATTGCTCACGGGGCGCTTCTCCTGGGGCTGCCCATCACTCTACTCTACAATCTCTCTCCAATGTTAAGATTCTCGTTGGCTGAAATGCATATGTTTTTACATTCAGCCCGTATCAGTGTTCATATAATCTAAACTTGTGCATATGATGCTCCCAAGCGACATTTAAGAACCTTATTTACACTTCAGGCCTCAGAAATAACCCTGAAAAGACTGGAACTAAATGAACAAGTTCCATATGTTGAGAATAAAGGATGTTTACCACTTATATTGTATCTAACAGCAAGCCAAGAATGTCTGTGGCACATCTGTGACCAATCTAGATGTACTGTATCTACCTGGCCAACAGTGAGATAACACAGCATGCTAGTTAGTAAACACTGCATGATCAAAGATTCAGAGCAAACCTGTCCCAAATGTTCACTCTGAATTACTATCAGAGCAAACTAGTAAATAATACAGTTTACTGTGCTCATTTTATGGACTGCCTTTAAGTGTTGGCATAACTACTTAGAGCAGGACTGTTTCTGCCGGGCAATAAAGCAGCAGCAAGAATACACAGCTAATCAGTAATATACAATGGATGAGCAAATGTAGGAAGCAAAGACGAGAGCAACTAGACTTTTATAAGATGTCCGAAATTTAAAACACATGTGTACACACAGTAAAGGAAAATCGGAAAGTGGACTGAGCACATAGACTCAATACAGCAGCAACGTAAGATACACACAAGATATCTGTCTGTGTGCAAGAGAGAGATTGGGAGGTGGGTCAGCCTGTCTTATCCCCGTCTCCCAGCAAGGTATTTTTTGAATTCCCAGGTAGAGACACATCAGCCAAAACTTAGAGATGAGGTTACACTTCTAAATGATCTATAATTACCTGTTTACTAAGTTTGGAACTCAAAGTTACTGTATCATAAGCATTTATTTACACATGCATTTAAATGTATCCCAGTCGTGGGCATGGCCTATGTAAACTGGCATAATTTAACTTGGTTGCTCTTTATTTCAGACAAGAAGTATGTGAAAGTATGTGTTGTATGTATGACGACAGCGTGATAGCAGTGGGGTGTTCAGCCCATGTAACAGATGGGTTCAATATGGAGGAGGGATTACATCTAAGCCCATTTTATATTTTCATGGAAGAGATTAAAAGTTTAGTGGACAGGATGAGACAAAAACATCTGTGGACTGTGATGTTCACACATGACATAGTGATCTGTGGAGAGAGTGAGGAGCAGGTTAAAGAGAGTGGAGAGATCTGCACTGAACGAAAGAGGAATGAAAGGAGACCAATGGAATATTTGTGTGAATGATGAAATGATGGAAGGACAGAATATTTCTTTAGAGGTTTTGTGTTTACAAAGAAGATGCCCAGATGGATATAACATTGTTTGGAGGTTTCCATGGTAAAAATGAGAACAGGATTAACAGAAATATTGGAGTTGTTCTACATCCCTGGTTTCAGGAAGGCCTTAATATACAAACTTAATCTCATTCGTTTACCCAGAGTTGTAAAACAACATTGACATGACACTTAATTTGAACAAGAGTTTGGACTATTGCTTTATGTATTCTGCTAACTTTTGCTATAGGTCAGAACTGATGGACATTCCTGCAGACCAGAGAGCAAGTGTCTGGATTGAAAAAAAAAGACTTCAGCAGGCTTATTTTTACATTCGATTGTTACTTGAATGTTTTTATATTGTCCAATGTTCAGAAAACCCATCACTTTCCTCATACTGTCCATTGCTGCAGCTCGTCTTTAAGCCTCTGTCTGAAATGCTTGACTTTAGCTTCTGTGTCTTTAAGGCCCTCCTCCTGATAAAGCCCAGTCTGTCCTGATTGGTCAGCAGGCTCAGTTCCAGTGCATAAAGTAAACATTGGTCACCACTGTCATTTTACCTGGCTTTGTTAGGGGTGTGTCAGACTAGCTGCTATGCATGCATTATACAAATCAATGCCCAGACAGAGGCATTTCAGGACCTTCAGGAGCCGTGTTTTCTGTGGGGGATAGGAGCTCCCTTAACTGTGGACTTTGGGTTAAATATGCAGAGCTTTTACTTGCACATAAAACCTATGTAGCACACTAGTCAAAAGAAAACATGAAAAAGCATAGTGTGTCTCCTTTAAATTATAAATATGTGTAACAAGTCTAAATATCTATAACAAAATATTCAACCTCTCTAATTATCTAACTAAAAGAGGAGGGCAAGTGTTCAGTGATTATACACTCAAATCTGTTGATGATAATCTTAGTTTGAAAATCAGGATTTGGCCTCAGTTGCTCTCTCAGGATCAGTGTATTGACAAAGCTGCCAAATTTCAGACTTGCTTTGGTAAAACTTGTGTTACCTTTATGGCTATTTGTAGTGATAACCATGAAAGGAAATCAAGATCGAGAGTGTGCAACTAGCAAACACCTCACATGAACCGTGAGATCTAATCATGAGGGCCTTTTGTGTAAGCTGTGAAGAAGGCAAAGAATAACATTGATGAAATTGTGAAATAAGGTGTGTCCAATCAACTATCGCTAGATTGGAAAAAAAAAAAGGTTGCTGTGCCAGAGACATGATTCCAAAGTACTCATGGGTGTGTTTTGGGAGTAACATGCAATAAACCAGAATCCCAGCCCCCATTCCCATTGGAATAGGTTTGGCTTTGCGAGGCAGGGACTGAGTCACTGTCATGGTCAAGTCTAGACTTGGTTGGGCAGAAAGGGCAACTGCTTTAACCATAACCTTTTTTTAGTGTTGTTGCCTGCTGGCAGAAAAAAGGCACTGGCACATACTCAAATTTGGAAATTAAGTAAGACTGAAAAGCTTTCATGACAATATTCTATTTACTTTTGAGATGGTTTTTGACTTCAGTTCATTGTGAGGTAAAAATAACATCATCATTCAAGATTCATCCTGCGCTGCACGACAGATCTATTATTGAGTAAACCTTGTAGAATATCTGACTTCAAAACATCTGTGCCTCCGCTTTTTCGCCTTTTAGAAAGTTATTGCACTCACATGAATTCATTCAGACCTAAAAGAAACATACAGCCAGAATTCTGCTGTACATCATAGTGAAACTAAATTAAAATTTAAGAATTTGAATAAAAAATTGATAATGGTAATGGCTTTTGCCAAAAAAGATGGAGAGGAGGACAGAAAGCCCCCTGCTGTTTTCCACTTTAGTCTGGTGTTTTAGGAGAAGGACGGAAGAGAGGAAGACACAGAGAGACTGATAACATGAAGAGAAAGAAATGGTGTTTTAAAGGTCCAGTGTGTAAGATCCAACTGAAAGGGATCTATTAGCAGAAATGTAATATAAATAATCCTTGTGATGTTCTCACTAGTGCGTTTCATCTAAATTGTAGGAATTGTTTTTTTTTTTTTTACAGAAGTCCAACCTGGACAAACTAAACTCCTTTCTGGAGGCTACCACAGGTTCTCTTTCATGTTCGGAAGACAGCTGTATAGTTTTTTTTTTTACATTTGATTATTGTTATCATAGAAGATCACCATGCAAGCCCTTTAGCACAGTGCCATTTGCAAATATTGGGTGTCAGGTGGAACCCAATCCTCCAGTCTTTGCAGTGTCATTTTCATAAACTGTAGGTGAAACATTGAATGCAAGTGCAGTAGTTGCTATGAGAATCAATCATTAATACTCAGTAGTAGTTTTTTCTGAGTAATCCTGGTTTTTATAATTGTTTGACATTATTCAGCATTATTTTGAATGAATGAGTCATGACTCTTTTTTTGTGTGTCTTTTATGAAAATATAGTTTTTTTTCATTTCTATCTTGAACTGTGTTTTCCTTATGTTTGGATTTGTGTTTGTGCTCCTCTCTGTGCTCCTCTCTGTTTCCTGTTTTATTTTGTAGTTTCTGCTCCTTGTGTGTTTTCCACCAGGACTTCCTGCCATTGTCAGTTTCACCTGTGCCACCTGTCTCTAGTTTGTCATTAGTTCAGTGTGTATTTAAGTCTCTGTGCTTGTCTTTGTCGGTCCGTTGTCGTGCTTTGTCGTCTCACTACTGCGTCATTGTTTCTCCTCCCTAGTAAGATCTCCAGTGTTTCCTTGTGTCTCCCCTGATTTTGCTGAGAGCATTTATTTGTTCCTATTATTTTAGATTTTGTTTGTTTTCCTTGTAAAAGCCCTGCCTTCATTACTAAAGGACACTTTAGTGAAAACCTTTTTGTTCTGCATTTTTGGATCCGTCTGCTCGCTTACCCGCCCGCTCCCTCTAAAACCTGACAGAATGGCTCTCATACAATCAAGTGGGTATCACACGCGAGTGGTTTAATGACTGTGGTTTCCTCTGGCAAACATCAGAATGTTATCTAAGGGACTTTGACAGTAGCATGACTGTTGGTTTGAGTAAGTCTGACACAAAGGATCTCCTGTGATTTTATAAGAACACCTAATGAGTTTGTGACGAGAGAAGTCAGAGAATGGCCTGAGCTGTCAGAGCTGACAGGAAGACTACAGTAACTCAGATAACCACTCGTGTGTGCAATAGGTGGTCCTGCAAAAAGCCGCAGAATGATGGTTGACTGATAGTCATTAGGAATCAAAGGCCAACAGGCTACATTGATGAACCCTCCAACCCCATATGAGAGTCAACCCACACTTGTGAGAATGTATCCAACCAGACCCACAATCCACCAGCTGTCTCTCTCTCTCTCTTTCTTTCACTCAAACCTCCCATATATCTCCACACAGTCATCTTTAATGTCCTTGTCAGCCTCGCCTAATGCATCATAAACTAGAATTGAACCCAGCTGAACGCATTAACCCGCCCAACAGGCTTAACAGTCCCCTTAAATTCAATTAAGCTCCTTTTAAATTTCCAACACTCATAGATATAAATTCCCTAAATGTGTCTGATCCATGAATTATTGCCTGGAAAATCTACCAAATCTGTTGTTTGTGTGATCTTTCTTACAAATAATATTAAAAAAAATACCAGCATCAAAAACACATGGGTTAAAACCTCCTTGAGGAATTGATTGTCTCTGTGCAGATAGATGTTTGATGGATGCTGGTAACTTTATAATTTGGTCATAAAGATTAATGATAGCCAGGGCATTAGAGGATCTGCACCCTCCACTGTGTGTGACAGAGAGAGAGAGAGAGAGAGGAAGGAAGGGAAGGTGGAAGGTTGACTGTAATCACATCCCATATTACGCAATGTTTCTGTAAATGTAATAAATTACCTTCTCCTTAACACGAACTTTCAGCCTCTCATGTCATCATGTCCTGGTGCCTTTATGACCACAATTCACACATCTCCACGAGGGTTGGGTTCGGAAATCTAGCGCCGTTCAAAAGTCAAAAGTGTAGCTGTGTTTCACCCGAAAGTATTCCAACACCAGGACATGCTGTGCAATAGCCGAGAGCAGGGAGCCAAGAGCTGGGACCAGCTGCTGCTGCTGATGAGTCCCGGGAGCTCATAGCGTTAGTGGCAATATGCACCTTGTTGTTAGCGATCCAGTATTCACAAGAAGGAAGGGAGGAACATGCTGTGTGTTTGACTGCCTGAAGCCAGCCGTGGGGAGACAATTGATGATGAGTAGGAATATTTGGCTGTATTAAGCACTGCACCTCCTATTCAATATTTAATTATTGTAGTTGGGTTAGGTTTCATTTTTATGTGATCTTTTTACGTAAGTTTGGCACTTATTTCTACTTGTATTTCTAAATCAAGTATTCCTGAAACTGTTAATATGTTCAGTTGTTAAATTTCAACTTCCAAATTGCAAGTTCTCTGTCATTTTCTGCTTTAAAAAAACAAAAACAAAGGTTCTGTCAAAGTTTATGCACCAGAACTATTCAAAAAAATATTGCTGAAGCACTATTATAGTGGGGGGTGGGGGGGACATACTCAACCTTTGTCTCCAGACACAGATGTGAAAGCAGGTGTGGCATGTGGTGGAATAAGAGATGGCAGCCTGATGGATCATGTCAACATGAAGCAGAGTCCCAGAGGAAAGTTTCCAATATCTTGTCACAAATCACTGAAGCTGTTTTGATATCAATTTACACTTCAACATATGTCTGTTACAGGGAGTAGGAGGGAATCAGGGAGTGAGTTCAGACTTAGTCTCAACATGCTTTATGCGAATGAGGCATCTGCTGTGAAGCACCCAAATACTAACCCTTGTTGGTTTAGCTTAATTAACAGAAGTCATATCCAGTAGCCGTTCATATCAGTGTCTTCAGACCACTGGATATCTGCACACTTTGTACTTGGTAAAAGCCCCTTTCGCAGCAATTACACCTCCTACAGTCTCCTTGGGCAGGCCTGCACAGGCCCTACACACCTGGAATTTGGCGGTTCATCTCATTATTCCTGGCAGATCCTCTCAGGCTCTGTCAGACTGGATGGGAAGTCTCAGTGAACTGCCAGGTCTCCCTGCAGATGTTATATCAGGTTTAATTCTGTGCTTTGGCTGAGTCGCTCAAAGACGGCAAGAGACTTGTCCTTAAGCCACAACAGTGTTTTCTTTACAGTCTGCTGCAGGTCATTGTTATGTTGAAAAACATAGCCCTGAGGATTTTATTTTTTTTTTTCCAGACCTGGTTTTAAACTCCAGTCTCACATCTTATCATAAGTGGGTCAAACCTGGGAATAGAACGTGTCTCCAATGTCCACTTGTCATCAGATGTCCCTTTACCGCTCCATATGTAACATGTGAGTTTGTGTGTTGGGAGAGAGAGAAGGGTTGCGAGAGTGTGCTGCATGCAGATTTTAAGATCAGTCAGGTGATGAGCCTGTTGTTTTGTGTGAGTTTACATTTTTGTCTGATCAAATCAATTAAAGTTTTTCCTCTGTTGTATGAGTGACAAATTCCAAGCAGGCTGTCATGGCCGTTTTCCCCCCTTCATGCCCAGATCAAAACTACACCACCCTCTTATATTTGTTTTGCTCCCCTTGATGATCTGGTTTGTCTTATTTTAACATGAGCTGTGAAATCAAATGGTTCCAGGGGTGGAGCAGAGTATCTTATGAACAGACACAGGTTGTACTTTTTCAGCGTTCAATAAATTGTATTTTTCAATAATATTGCAACAGTGGTATGAGCAACATTGTGCCTGTGTAGATTCATTAATTTCATTTTGATGTTAAAAAATATCTGTATTTTGGTTGCCGTATTATATTTTTCAAATCAAGTGAATCAGACATTTGGCAAATCTAATTAGGTTGTTGATTAACTGCTTTTGTATTATACTTTGACAATGTCTCAAGTAGAGTATATAGTCAGTAAAATACATTTAAAGACTATAATACCATAAAATCATGGGAGTAATGCCTGTAAAAAAAGAAAAACTGGTTCTTTCCAAATGCTCTGGAACACTTTGAGTGCTCTAGGGAACCCTGTCTTGCTGGTTATGGTTCTTTGGGGAACTAAATTAAAAAAAATAGAGTTCTTCAAGACATGGTGCTTTGAATAACCCTTTGGAACCATTTCCAGGTTTATTTTTAAGAGTGTATCTGCTGAAGGTCAAAACATACCTGAAGCGCATGGATATACAGCAGGCTCGTTCTTTCTTCAGGATAATTCAATGCAAAATACGTGATAGAACTGGAAAAGGAGGGGAAGAGGAGGAGGGTGGTGGGGGAGTCACTGAGCACGGGGCTGAGGGAGGAGGAAGGAGGGGACACAGGCTGTGCTCCACATCTGACGTCAGGGGCTTGCTCCAAAGATAAAGCCTCATATGAAGTACAATGTGCGGTCTTTGAAGAACAGCGGCGGAGCTGCAGCGGTCCGGCGGCGCTGAGCACCAGAGGACGCACCTGATCCTCCCCCGTCCTCCCGCACAAACTCTGGAACAGTCGGCGGAGCGCAGAGGGAAGCATGAGCGCAGCGTGCCTATAGAAGACGGAGCGATAGACGGGGGGGAAAAAATGGGAATGGCGAGTGAGGATCTGCTCGTGACTCTGCAGATACTACCTGGTTTCTTTTCGAACTGTCTCTTCCTCGTCCTGTACGACTCCGTGCTGCTGGTGAAGCGCGTCGTTGCGCTGCTCAGCAGCTCCAGGTCCGGCGGCTCCGGAGAGTGGCGCCGCATGTTGACCTCCGCGGGACTCCGCTCCATCTGGAACAGTTTCCTCCTGGACGCATACAAGCAGGTGAACTTGTGTCTGTTGTTAATGCTGCTCACTGTGCCTTGATATAAGCTCCCGAGCCTCTGCGCTCCCGTCGGCATGACCTTACGACCTTTAGGACCGCATCTTCAGAAAAGCCTTGCCTCTAGTTGTTTGAAGAGCTCCAGGTTCATTTGTTTCTGCTCATACGTTCTATAAAGCCCAGCAGCCACGAGGTTTGGTTTTATCTGCTTCAGATGTATTGTCCAAAATAACATTATACAGCTCACACATGCATATAAAGAGTCTGACCTCAGAAAGTTGACTGTGACATCACAGTTCACCCCCCTCTGTGTCTCTGTGACATCACAGCTCTCCTGTCCTTGTCTCTGTGAGGTCACTGTGTCTCTGTGTTGCTCTAAACTGCTGACATCCAACAACTCGCAATTTCTGACATTCCCCAACAAATCAGCCGAGATAGCTGTGGTTACTTAGCTGTATAAATATTGCAGTAATACCTCAGCTCTTGATTCACTGATTTAAGGGGGGAAGGAGGCATACACAAAGATCACAAGCTAAGCACAGGTCTAACTTTCACCTCGTTTCCTCTTTAAAAAGGACTGGATGTTGGGAGGTATTTTTATAACAATACATTACATTACATATCATTTAGCTGAGGCTTTCATCCAAAGCGACTTCCAATAAGTGCATTCAACCATGAGGGAACAACCCCAAAACAGCAAGACTCATTTAAGTGCATTAGCTTCAATAAAGCCAAACTACTAAGTGCTACATACAAGCGCGACTTGACTTAGACCGTCTTCTTAGCCAAGGTGTAGTCGAGTAATATCACCTCAAATTGTTAGATTAACTCGAATGCTAAGTTTGTCTAGAAAGGATGTTTTCAATGATGTGACATGAGAAACTGTTTGCAACATTTCAGATCCACCACCGCTCATCACCTGCTCCTCCACTGCTACTGCTGGTCAACCATGTAGGGTGTAGTTTGATGTTAAGGGTTGCCAGATCATAGCAGTATCCCCCCTCTCTTAACCAGGATATCCATAATTTTGCAGATAATTTTAACACCTAGACATTAATATTGACATGTAAATACTCAAATATATGCCCATGATGACAACATCCTCAGACAACAACAAAAACACCTTATGTGTTGTGTCGGTTTTTCGTTCACCCAGTTTTCTCATCAGTATGTTCTTCTCCAGTATGACCCCTGTGAGTCTCCAGGAAATCAAAGTCCTACTGGTAAATCATCAGTGGCACTTAACTGCTTCCCCTTGGCAACTAGTTTATATCAAACTATGGTGGCAACATGCCAGCATTGGTAAGCATGAGATACTGAATCATTCAACCGTTGCCAAGTTTGAAGTCATAAATTGAAATACTTGAAACACTGAGGATGTATCTGCATTGCTTCAGCAGGAAGCACTAGTTCTTTCTACATATTGATTTTAATGTTTTAAACTGAATGAATCAAGAGTAAAGTTACACTTTCAAAGTGCAAATTTATATTATTAAAATGCCTCTACTTATTTTTCCATCATCTCTGTCAGTTTAGTTGAAGTGAGCTCCTTTTATGATTCTGATAAGCTGATGAAGTTGGGCGATCTCAGCACAGCCTCATGTTGCATTTATGCACTGTCACCAGTTTGGAAGAACCAAAAAACCTCTGACTCGTTTGTGTCCATACATCCTTCCAAGATGTTAGCTCCACTGCTAACCGTGTAGCTGTGCTCGATTAACAGCCTTAACGACCTGCTTTTGTTGAGTTGCTGTATTTGTTGCAGTTCGTTATCAAAAGAAACCAACAAAATGTGTATAACTCTTTTTAAATGACTCAAATAACCTTGTGTTATTATTAGATTAAATTTTATTGATGAAACTGTATTATTGAGTAGGTTGAAAAAGACTGTCACAGTCTACTTCAAGAGGAGGCTAAAGGACATTGGCCTTGGCTCCTCAGTCCCTCTACAGATGTGTGGTGCCTGCGATATCACTGTGTGGTAGTGGCTCTGCTGGAGACAGACAGGAACTGCAGCAACCATAGGTAGCAGCATAGCAACTATCAATGATATGCCAAAATAAAATTCCCCTCCACCCCATACAAGAGGCCTCACAGTAATCCACAACAATCTCTAGAAACAGATTCTGCATATGAATATACAGAATCTTTAGGCAAGGGACAAGTTTTGGGGCTTTCTGGTTTGCATTGTCTTTCTAATTGTATCTGCATTTATATGCATATAACTGTTAGTAGAGATTAGCCAAAGTTTCACTTGGATCTAAAACAACTCCAAAAAGTATTACAGTTTGTGTTTTGTCTGGAAAATCGTTTGACTTGTGTCTTATCTCTCCATTTCAACTACATTCTCATGTGTCATGTTGCGAGACTTTCTCCATCTCACTGAACAATTAGCTGCAATCAGTGCTTTTGTTTTGCATCAGGGCCTCGCCACAACTTCGGCCAATTTAGCCTTCTATTTTGTCATCCAGATATGTGCAGTCGTATTCTTAACACTACACCCAGCTCACAAACACATTTGTATATTAATTTAGTTAAAGGTACAGTGTGTAGAATTTAATGACATCGAGTGTTGAAGTTTCATGTTGCAGCGGAATACCCCTCACCTCACCCTCCTCTTCCAAACATGAAAAAGAACCTGTGGTAGCCTTTAATTGTCATAAAAACTCAAAAGGTGTTTAGTTTGTCCAGTCTGGACTAATGTAAAAAACATGGCAGCCTCTGTAGAGAGGGTCCCCTCGATGTTAATATAAAGTATTTAAATATAAAGGGTCTTTTCTGGGGTAAAGAAAACTACAATTCATACAATGTAGATGAAACGAACTAGTGAAAACATCATGAGGATTATTCTACATTACATTTCTGCAAATAGTTCCCTTTCATCTAAATCTTTCACACTGGACCTTTAATTGTGCCTTAATGGGCTCTTTTGATTTATAATCATTGCTATTGACGTGAACTAGAGCTGAGAACCTAATTTTGTTCCCTTTCACGTATCCATGTTCTGGACTGACAATAACTTTATACATCAATATCCTTAGATCTGCTTGATGTGTGCATTCAGTGAGGTAACTTTAATTCCTGTATATGTCTCTTTAGGTGAAACTTGGCTGCGAGGCACCCGACTCCAAGGTGGTGAAGGTGCCAGATGGCCCATGGTGTAGCAGCAACATCAGTAATGTGACCAATGTGCCAACTGGTGCCAGGATGCGAAATGGGGACGAGTGCCGCCTTCTGGATTTTGGCTCATCAGATCGCCCTCTGGTAGTCAACTTTGGCTCAGCCACCTGACCCCCCTTCATCAGTCACCTGCCAGCTTTTCGACAGTTGGTTGAGGACTTCAGCGATGTGGCTGACTTCCTGTTGGTGTACATTGACGAAGCTCACCCATCTGATGGCTGGGTGGCCCCCCCTATGGGCTCCTCCTCTTTCAATGTACGGAAGCACCAGAACTTGGAGGAGAGGCTTGGAGCAGCGCGCAAACTCACTGAGCACTTCTCACTGCCGCCACAGTGTCACCTGGTGGCAGACTGCATGGACAATAATGCCAATGTTGCTTACGGTGTGTCTAACGAACGAGTGTGCATAGTGCAACAGAGAAAGATTGCCTACTTGGGTGGTAAGGGGCCTTTTTTTTACAATCTGAAGGATGTGCAGAAATGGCTGGAACAGAGCTATGGTAAACGGTAGGTGTAACCAAGGACAAGTACAGAGGAGGATATTTCCCTTTTTTCAATTGGGAAATAAGATGTCATTTTGTTTTGTCCAAGCACATAAAGGCTTGAATTTGCCTTTTTTTAACTTTTGAAATAAGGCCAACTTTTCCCACACCACTTTGTTCAAACTGAGATGAACGTGTGAAAACTTGTGCCACGGTGCGTATTGATTGGAAGCCTAAGGAAAGGATGCCTCATCTGTATTTATGCCTGCTTTTGTTGCTTAATCATATTTTACATGATTTCCACTGGAAGTAAAAACCAAATAACTGAAGTAGGGAAGAATTGAAAAGTTCCTATTTTATATAAATATGCTTGTCAAAAGAATAGGTTCTTAATTAATGGATGTTTTTAATATTTGAATATCTTTTTCACTGTGGTCTATGTTCTCATGCACTATTTCAACATCTTAATTGTAAATCTAATCTCTAATCTTTATCCTAACCTCCCTACTCTCTGGATAAATGTCAATTCATACAGTATGACTTGTCCATCTGACAGATCTTTTCTTATAGTGCATATAAAAGTGTTTGCCCCACAAAAGTGTTTTATGTGTGTGATACTGAATCATTGTTGATTAAATGTGTCTTTTGTGATACAGATAGATTGAGAGAAAATTGATTAATTTGATTTAAAGCAAGTATTCACACTCTATGTGTAGCTATTGGTAGGTTCAGTCACTGCTCAATTGTCCAGTGAGACTGAACCTACCAATAGCAGTATAGTCAGTTTGTATGGAGATCACTTGAGAAACATTCCTGCTTCAAGTCAAGCTACAAAGCCCCAGCTGGTTTGAGATTTGGTTTAGCATTGCCCGCTCACAGCAAAGAGTTGCCCAGCTCAAATAGTTTGGCCAGGGGTCTTCCTGTCATGTTCTCCCCATGTAAACGTAGGTTTCACTAGGTATTCCGGCTTCCTCCCACAGTCCAAACACATGCAGATTGGAGTTAGGTTGATTGGAGACCTAATGGTTAATCTCTGTATGTTGGCCCTGTGATACATCGGTGATCTGTCCCGGGTGTACTCCGCCTTTGCCCCAATGTCAACTTGGATTGGCTTTTATACACCAAGTATAGCACTTATCCCCAAGAGGATTAGCAATATACGGTAGATAATGACTGGATGAAAGTTATTATCTCTGTAGCTTTGTTGACATGCTTGGGTGTTATTGCCTTGCAAGCAAAGAAAAGTTTAACTTAATTCATTTCTACTGGACTTCACCTCCAGCCTATTCTTCTCTTTCTATATTTCTAAATGATTTGGTCCTAGATGTTGATGGATGGTCCCTCCCTCTCTCCCTCCCCATCCTCCCCAGTGTTTGACTCACCAGAAGTTGGTTTTATAATATTAAGTCAGGTAAAACCCCCGACTTAATTCAGGTGATTTCCATTTCTCTGATTTTGTGGCTTCTAAAACCAATAGGCTGCACCTCTCATGTTTTAGTTATGTCATATTAAAGAGTATGAATACTTGTATGTATGTATTTTGGTTTTTCTTTTATTGTAATTAATTCAAATTTAATTTATTTTTTTCTGTGCCACCTCAGTCAGTGTCTAAAAAGCCACATTAAACCTACTATGATTCAGTGTTGTGAAACAATAAAACAAGTATTCTTCCCAGGCACACTGAATTAGTCCACACGAATGTTTGGTAACATCATGTCCTGAACATTGAAGTGAAATGTATAGAAATCCTTTGCCTCTGCATGTAATCATGGAAGACTTTACCATGTGTTGACTAAATTAGATTTAGAAGTAAACACTTTTTCTGCCTGGTTTTTGTTTTCAGCACAGGCATGGTAGGGAAATCTGACACCAGTCAACAGGGTTTCATCCTGCGTGTGGTTAGGTTGAGGCTGCGGAACGCTTTGGATTAGGTGAGGGAAAGATGAGGATTTTGTTTAAACATTGAGGAAACAAGCTCCATCAAATCGGCATTGACCCTCCCCACCAGAAATTTCCCCCAAAAAACATTATTCACAATAATTGATCAGCACTGTCAGCTGCTTGTCGATCCACCACAGACACATGTCCAAACTCTACATGAATTGGCCATGCACACATACATTTTCAAGCTTCACCCAAGCCAACATTGGCCGTTCTGTAATCTGGTTATCAACTGGCTGTGACAACCGAATAATATTCAACAAGGTGAAATGACTAGGATAGCATTAGAGAAAACGTATTATAATAAGCATATAAATAAATGCAAAAAGTAATGATTGCCTGTTTGTAATATGTGAGACGAATGATGAAGAAATTTATCTTGAGATGTGATACGAGAGGTTTGACCTGTAATCAATGGGAATATTATACAGTGCATATTATTTTCCTCACAAAAGACAACACAGGGTTTTGTTTCCAGTTGTCATCTGTTTCCTTGTGTTGGTCTGAGCTGCAGTGACAGAATAAGAAAGTAAAAACATCAACACTGTGAGGAAATCTGTGAGGTGTAAAATAATCTTTGCACAATTAAAAGGGAGCTATAATCATCATTACACAGTAATTCCATGGGGTAAACTGTCTGTTCATTTGTTACAAGCTCTGTTTTAAAACCACAGTGGACTCAAAAAGCCGAGAACAGCAAAACAATTACACTGCTGAACACTAGTAATCTCTCTCACTGTCAATTTACTGTTAACTCTTTCGTCCCTGTCAGGACCCTGTAGTAAAGGTGAATGGGGTTTTTTCTGGTTAGGATCTGACCATAGTTTTGCTGTTAACAGGTTTTGATCTGACCCTCTGAAGTGGCTGCTCCACAGCAGATTAGCTGTGCAGTTACCATGGTGATTCACAGTCAAAAGCAGCTTCGTGATAATCGAAAATCTGAGCTAAACCCAGAGATTACAAGAGTAGCCCAGAGAGGGATAACCGTCTAATCCCGTTTTGTGATGCAGGCCCCTAGTCCAAAAATGACTTCAGGACAAATATAGACAGGAGGCAAATGCTGGTGGTAGCTTAATGGTTCAACAATTGAGAGTTGAAGTGTAAAAGTATGTTGTAGAAACTCATCTTAAAAATAATTAAATTGAATTCCCGCACATGGGCAAGGATCGCCTCAGTTTATTTGTTCACTTCACTGTCTGCACTTGCCTTAGAAAGACACAGATCAGGACCCAGAGCCAGTTACTATGTTGTTAGAAACTGCGTGGACCTGTTAACCTGTATGATTCGCTTTCAAATGTCTTTGAAAAACTGAACAAACATTTTATGTATTCTTCTACACAGATTTGAATGATTTGGATTCTGATGACACGAAAGCACTAAATGTTCTTAAACATTGAAATATTCTAAACATGTTAAGGTTGACTGTTGGAGGTCTGTTAAGTGCGTGTGGTTATGTATGGTTGAGATGGGTACAGAATGTGTGAAGCTCTGTCAGTCAGTGTGTAGCGTCGAACCTCCATTGGAAGCACAGATGCTTTGTTCTGGTCTCAGAGACGTAGGTGTGCAAATGAAAACCTTTGGCGAAAGAGTCGACGACTCAGCCTCTGGTTGGATGTGAACTGCACCTGGTCAATGAGACACAGAACCATTGCATCTGCTTTCACTGTCAGTGTGCTACAGTGTATAACTACATCTCTGTAAGTGATACACATAGAACTGAAAACTTCTGTTTTTTCATTCCTGCTTAGTGCAATGTTTTGTTTTTCTAGAATGTGAAATGAGAGAAATAAAAGCAGTGTGTGCTGCCAAAACTGTTTCGCATGTTGTCTTTTTATACCAAAGAGATCTTGAATGTCAGAAACAATAGTATTCGCTTCCAGGGCACAATAGAGAACAAATTCCTCCAGCAAATCATAAAACTCTTGTATACCATTGCTGTCCTTACAAAATATACCAGGCAAGATATGGTGAAAATGTGGATATTTCCTGAATCTCCTTCAGTTATGATACATGCACTGAAAGCAATGAGCATAAGCAGCAGGGAGGAATATGCAAACTTTGTTTTAGCATGTACACACAGACTGGCTGAACTTTTGGTCTTTTTTGAGTTAAGTTTATATTCTCCTAAAATAAATTTGAACAGAACATCAAAAATATACAGTAAAGCACAGAACCCTATTGTTTTTTAAGTATGGTATGTGGGATGGACTCTCATAGACTGGGGAAGGCGAAGGCGGACCGCTGCAGGGTTGATGATCCTGGAGATGGGGAATGGTCCCATGAACCTGGGGACCAGCTTCTTGTTTTCCACCTGGAGAGCCAGATGCTCTGTCCTGGAGCGTATTGGTTTGGTGCTGGTAAAGGTCAGAGGAACGTAGGAGTGTGGAGTGTCCCTGCATCCAGGTGTGTCCACACCGATGGATAAGGGCCTGGACAGATAGGACCCTGGCTCCTGCTGCTGCTCAGGGAAGAGAGGAGGTTGGTAACCCCTGGAGCACTGGAACAGAGAGAGGCCTGTGGCTGAGCTGGGGAGTGTGGTATGGGCATATTCGACCCAGATGAGTTGTTTGGACCAGGAGGGAGGGTTGTGGGATGTGTGACCAGGGATGACGAGGAACAGGTAAATGTTGAAGGAGACCAAAGGGGGCCTGTCAGGCATTCTTCTGCTGGGCACAGGTGCGACATGCAGCAATGAACTCCCCTATGTTTCCTTCCATGGAGGATGACCAGAAAATCTAGGGCTAGGGTGCATCTCACCCCAGAGAGACAGGCAAGGCGTGATGAGTGACCCTATTGAAGAACCTGAGATTGCACAGTGGCAGGAACATACAAGCGGTTATCAGGACAAGCACTGGAATGCAGACCTCTGGGACGTGAGGGCTGTAAGAGGGGCGACCTCTAAGCTGTAGTTCTGAATGAAACAGTGATAGAAGTTTGCAGGAACCGTTGGAGATCCTTGCGAGTGAGTGGCACAGGTCACTGGGTGACTGCCTGCACCTAGGCAGAGTCCATCATGATGGTTGTCCTTCTTTACCACCAAAAAAGAACCCTGCTCCAGCTGGTGATGAGGACGGGTGGATGATCCCAGCTGCTAACGACTCTGTGACGTATTTGTCCATGGACCTTCTCTCTGGAGCTGATAGTGAGAAGAACTTAGATCCTTCGGAGGTGTGGAGCCAGGGAAAAGATTGATGCGTCAATCAAAGGGGTGGTGAGGAGGAGGAGACATGGCCCGGGACTTACTGAACACTTTTTTTAGGTCCACATTTTCAGGGGGAATTCCTGAAAGGTCAGATAACTTGGGGGAAACGGAGAGGTTGGAAGTGGAGGGGCAGACAGAATTACGACACACAGCATGACAGATGTTACTCTGCTGTAATATAGCCCCAGTCAATATGAGGGTCGCGTTTCCTTAGGATAAGCGGTTGTTGGGGAGCACTGATCAGGTGAAAGGTAACAGTCTCAAAGTGCGGGCTCAACCTAGCTGCATGGGCTCAGAGAAATCCATAGGAGCGTGAGGCGCCGGCTCCGGAGAAGGAGGTGGAGGCCGAGTCGATTGGCGAGTCTGTCCCCAGGAGCGAGCGAAGCCGGCCCTGTCCATCTGCCATTCACGGAGACGTCCGTCAAGAATGGATGGCGAGAGCAACTAGGGCATCCAGATCCCCCGGGAGTTCCCGTGCCACCAACTCATCCCTAATGTCCTCCAACAGTCCATTATAAAAGGCAACAAACAGAGAGGGTGTGTTCCACTTAATCTGGACAGCAACTGTGCAGAACTCAACGGATTAGTCTGCCACCATACGCACTCTCTGGGTGAGGTTAAGCAGACCCCATGCAGCCTCTATACTGGGGGTGGTGTGGTCAAAAACTTCACAGAGCACGGCGGAGAACGATTGAACCGTGACACAGGAAGAAGACTGTCCTTCCCACTCAGCGGTTCCCCATTCCTTGGCTCGGCCGGAGAGAAGCAATATAATGTAATATAATGAAGGAATAAGGCTGGAATCCAAAATCCAAACGGGGTTGTAATCAGGTCAGGAACAGGCAGGCAAGAATTTCGAACACTGGATTGCTAGGCAGGAACACACTAGACAATCTGGCAGAGAGTGAATGAAACTGACACAGATTAATTAATGAGGGAATGAGGTGATTAGCAGCTTGTGAGGGTGACTGGATCTGAAATGACAAAGAGAGATGATTGGAAACAAGGCATTGATAGATAGTTGTGACAGCCTACAAATACAATTTATCAGAGTTTACTAATTCTTAATTAACTCAACAGATATTTTGTTTGTGTTGTTTTTGTCATTTGTCCCAAAAATGCAGTCTCTATTCTGATGTATGATCAACAAGCATTTTTCAATATCCGACTTGATGTGGGTGGACAGAAAAACCTTCATTCTATTAGGAATACCTGCCCACCTTGGCAGGTGGCATTCATCGTGGTGAACTTAGTGGTCTAATGGTGAAAATGAAATCCTGTCCACCTGGCACCAAAGCACCATGCCATGTTGGCTGATGGTGGACTGGGTATAGACTTTTGTACTTGGCTGCTACAGATATTTTACCAGTCTGTGGTGGCCAGTGTCACCTTCTTTTGCTGTGGCGTGCTGGGGAGATGGCATCGGGAGCTGTGGCACCAACAAACTGAACAAGCTGGAGAGGAAGGCCAGCTCTGTGATGGAGATGGAATTGGACAGTGTTGATGCTGAAAAATGGATGAGAGGGAAACTTAAAGTCATCCTGGAAAACCCCTCTAATCCCCTCTCTGCTGAACTGAGGCTGCTCAGGAACACATTAAGCCACAGACTCATCCAGCCATGTGCCTCAAAGCATTTGGATGTTCCTTTGTGCCATCAGCTATTAGACTGCACAACGCCACAGTACCCACAGTCGAACACTAAGTCTATATTTCAAGAAGGAACTGCTGCACATCTTGCACACTGTATATTAACACAACCTTGATCCCTATCTCTACAATGCACAGTTGTGACAAACTAGCCTTGTTCTATAGTATTTATATTCTTACAATATTTTCCCTTTGTGCTGCTGTGTCATTTCCTCTACGGAGGATTACTCAAGGTACATCTTATCTTTCTTACCTAGCTTTACTCAAGAGTATAGTCTTTAATTTTGAGAGCAGGATTTATTTATTTCCATGTTTCCCCTTAAAGCCCTCTCCCTATAAAAGCCCCAGGTAAATGTGCTCTGCTCCTGCTCTAAACTCTTTGTCCTCACTCAGATTTACTGCCGCTGCACAAATGTCCTGAGCCGCTGTCTCCTCAGGCTCGCTCTGCGCACTCTCCAGACGTCTGCTCTCAGATCCCTCTGGTCTTGCTGTTCCATTGTTGTGAAATAATTGAGGGTGTGCTGGATTGAGTTAAGTTTATGTCTTTGTTTGGTCAGGTTCACAGGATCACCTCATAGCACTGATTGCCAAAATCACGCAACTCAAATTATTTCAATGGTGCTCTTGCTTTTTAAAAATGTTTATTGGCACATTAGCGGCACAAGAATACTTTGATGATAATATGCTTCACCTTAAAGACATAATTACACCACCAGGGGCCAAATCTCACATCCAAGACACAGTGGTGGGTGGTTTCTTTGCTAGTTTCCCCACGGATAAATGGTTGTATTTATAAAGAGCTTTTCTAGTCTTGATGACCACTCAAAGAGTTTTACACTACAGTTTGCCATTCACCCAGTCACACACATATTCATACAGTGCATCTATTAACAGCACTTTTTGTTGTTCTATGGGGCATACTTTGGCATGCAGATGGGAAGAATGGGGATCGATCTTCCTTCTGGTTGGAGGATGACCGCTCTACCCCACAGCCACAGCCACCCAGTGCAGTTTTAAATTTCCCATCCTGCATCCATCCATCCGTTCAGTATTTATACTGCTGATTCTTTAAAGGTGGCAGAACCTGGAGCCAATCCCAGCTGACTTTGGGTTATTTTAATCAAATTTACACATTATCATATTTTTTCAAACTCCTCACTAGTTGTGATCCTAACATCTGAAAACCAACGTGCAGAGATTGATATATCACCTGAAAAAATGAAAGGTAAGTGAATTCACCCTACATCAATTCAGTTACCTGACCATGACTCAATTCAATTTCGATTAAATTCAATGTTATTCGTATAGTATATTATTTCAAGGCTCTTTCCATAGTTAAGTACTTAATGGAAAGCAATATTGCAAGTGGGTGAATAAACCTGTTCAAATGTAGTAAAGTGTGCTTCTCTTATTCACCTTTAGCAGTAATTTCAACTAGGTATTCTCCAAGGTACAAAAAGAGCCCACACTGCTTCTCTATGGAGTCTCTGCCTTGGCTTCCAGTCAGTTAGATATCCTAATATCTGTCTTGAAGTCATGCACTTTCCCCCAGGCTTTGTAGTTGATATGCTGCCAATATATATTCCATATGTTTCTCATATAGAGACTTGCTGCTCACCATGACAACACATGCTACTAATAAATGGAGAAATCGGTCTTTCTCTGCTTGTATTTCATCCGCCACTCATTCAATATACTTCAAACTTCTTGTGTGTATTGTTGTTGACCCAAACAAGTGCAGTGTTTATCACGTTTTCTTTTAATATTAGCAGTTCTTTTAACACGTTTCAGCTACAAAACGCTGCTTAGGATCATGTGTGGAAAAGGGACATTTTGGACAGAATGAGTTGAAAATTGCTCATCACAGCAACACAACACCTGTGCACCAAAACACAGAGTGCTTAGCGACCACAGGACAGTACTGGTTTTTTTTTTCCATCCAAGCTTGATATGTTTGGATCATCAGGTGGAGCAAATAATTGATGCACTACTGCTATCGTGGCAACACACAATTACACTGCGTGATCTCTAAAGTTGTTATTTGTTTGTTGTGTAATTTCTGTATGTTTCGTTTGACTGCCGTGTATTATTGAGAAAATGCGTTAAAGTAACATAAGTCTGCAGTTACAGTCTGTAAATTGTTTCTATGTTCTTCCATTATATTCCTGTAATTAAATAAATTCATGTCACAGCCATTTTATATTTGAACTCAAGGTCTTCTAGAGTTCAACAACTGAGAGTAATCTTTTCAAGAGGATTAAAATGTTCAGCTTTTATGAATTTGAATTAAAAAATGTTTATCTAGTTTAATAGTCATGTTGGCTGAATTCTCCTGGGTTATATTAAGATGTGTTCCTCATCTTTTATCAACCCTAATTCATAGAAAATGGGAAATATACAAATATAAGGAACATCTCTCTGTATAAGTCTGTATCAGTTCAACATCTCAAATCATTTTCCATATAACTGTTGTATCATCATAACTGAAATGTGTAGTCAGGCTATCATTGCCCCCTACACCTACAGAACCACCATTGAGAAATATGCCTTCTGCACAGGGCAGATACTGATGCTTGAGTTTGCCGGTTTTATATATATAAACTCTTCTATAAGTGTTTCACTCCTTTACATTAACAGCTGCAACAACAGCTGTCTTTTTATGAGAAGCCAAGCACTTGAAAATGAAAAGCTGAAGATGCCATAGATGACTCCACAGAGAAGTTGGACCCTGACCAGTTTCCATTTCTACACTGCACACATGTGTTCAGTAGATTTAAACAAAAACAAACTCCAGTTAAAGCAGCACATAACTCAGAAACTACACCCATAATTTGTATTAATTCAAGACACAGAATTTGTGTCACTCCAAAACATGATTTTATCCAGTTTTTGTATACGCTAGTTCTACAACAAATGTTGACTGTGAGATAGAACCTATAGATCAATGCAGGACCAAGCCAAACCAGCCATACTTTACACCCAAACATTTACCTCACTGCAGGAGCTGCTGAGCAAAGGACTGATCTCATCTGAGTTAGGTGTAGAATGTACAGAACTAAACAATGCAGCAAGAACCCTAAATGAAACAGGAAGGAATATGTGTCATGTCTCCTGTGTTTTTGGGTCCTCTTTTATATAAGAGAGTTTTCATTTCAAGTATGAATTGTGTTTTTCTTATGTTTGGATTAAGTTTTGCTCCCTGTGTCCCTCTCCTGTGTCTCACTCTGTTCCTTTCTGTCTCACTCTGTTCCTTTCTGTGTCCCTCTCCTGTGTCCCACTCTGTTTCACCCTGTGCTTCACCCTGTGTCCCTCTCAGCGTTCTGCTGTGTTCATCGAGTTTCTCATTAGTTCAGTGTGTATTTAAGTCAGTGTGCTTCCCCGTGTCTTTGTCAGATGTTGTTGTGAGATGCCATTTCTATGTCCATGTGTTGTTTCACCATTCGTCGCCATTTCTACTCCCCCCAGTAAGTCTCTAGTGTTTCTTTGTGTCTCCCCTGTTTTTGCCTGAGAGCATTTTGTGTTAACTGTTGATTTTGTATTCTGTATTTATACCCTGCCTTCCTAATTAAAGGACGCTTTTTGTTGAAAACCTTTTGTTCTGCCTTTTGGGTCGACTTGCTCCCTTACCCCCTCCCCACAAAATGTAACAATATGCTTCCTAACCTGAACTCTTTAGCGTATCATTTGGTGACAGTCATTATCAAGGCAAAAAAACATGTCGATAAACATTAGAAAACACTTAAGATAAATTTCAAATGCAACTTTAACTTCGCTGTTGCTGTGAGGGAGAACATGATCCTTTGGGCCATCTTTCCTCAGAATCTCTCTGAGATACAGTTGAATGTGGATCTGCCATATGATGCCATCTCTAAATATAATTCACACAACGAATGGTTTTGAATAAGTTGTGGATCTGATGTTCTTGAAAACGTTGGAGGGGTTTCACTTCCATGCTGCCGTTGTGCTGGGATTCCGAATGTCACTGCAAACTGCTTGTTGAACCCCCGGCACATTTTACCACTGGATCACAGAGAACACATAGTTCCATGCTGAGCTGTTGGAAGACATTATGTTGTAGGCTAAGTACATTGGATAACTACATCTGGTCTTTGTATGCAGTGGCAAATCTGTATTCATTCCAGTCACATGTTTATTGGCTCCAGCTCTGCTCGGCACATATGGAAACATTACACCCGGTTATAGTTTTTCCCACACTCCTGAAATAAGACACACCTTCACTGAACGAAACGTCTTACATGAAGACTTCAACACTGACAGGAGCCCCAACCTGTGATTGGCCTTGATGTCCCATGTAATAATTAATACATTCTAAAATTCCAGTTATGGAATTCTGATAACTGCTTTACATTTACCAAATATGTGTGTCAAGAATGAGCAAGGATTAAATTGTTCCTTCTGAATGTAGCCATGGACGATTTTGCATCTTTGGTAGAACTAAATATTTGTAGGTAGTGGTGACTGTATACTTCTCTCTGAAAGGTTGTTTAATTGTAACACAATTTTCATTTGGAGTCGGGACATGTAAAAGGTCTGATTCAGATACCATATCTGGCAAAGTTATTTTAAAATGGACATCAGATGTGGTCCCCCCCCCCCCCAACCACATGGCTGAAGAGTGAACCTCAGAGAATATAAAACTGGCGGCTGAGAAGGAATCGCGGGTCAAAAACATACAACAATCTGCCCCACCCTACAGAACAAAAGTGAACTCAGTGGCAGAGTTCAGTCATGTGTATCTCAGCCAAATGAATGAGGCAGACTTCAAACAAACGGAAAGGGTGTTGATTGATCTGCATGATAACATATTCAGGAGCTTTAAAGCAGACAGTGTGTATGCAGTTGTCTATTGACCTGTATACAATGTTTGGGAGTAATAGTGTTATGTATTTAAACAGGAAGAAATAAAACCTCTGCACAAAAAGCTTTGACTTAACCCAGAGCAGCATTGTAACTTCTATTTGTATTCAAAGCTATCAAGAGGATGGTTTTCAATAGGTCTCAGAATTCCTCTCACATAACGCCCTCCTTGATCTTAATCTTTTGGGCTTAAAGAGCTGCCACCCATGGCTCTGTTATCTCTGATAGGAATGCTAAGGGTAGGAGAGCTGCAGCCCAGTCTTTAGTTCTTTGCTTCGTCTTCAGTTCCATGCTGGACCTTTAATACAATGAATCACAGCATTTTACTATCTCCAATAAGGGCATCTAGGACAAACCACTCTTTTGGCTTGAATCCTATCTTACTGGGCTTTTGTTTATGGTTCCATGGTTTGGAGAGGTATTCTTGTCCCCATCATCTCACTGTACAGGGGCCTAAGGTTCAGTGCTGGGGCCCTTTCACTTTACAAGATATACCATTGTGGCAGTCCACCATGCCACGGGGCCCTCCCACACAGCCAGAGATGAATGTGTTGCTTTTCAGCATTTAATTAATACAAACATAAACTCACAAAAATGCTTGACCTAATTGGCCAGCACTTTCTGCTGACATCCAGTTTTTCAGCTCCGTCTCTCTGTGTCTCAGTCCTGAGTGTCCTCTGTGTGTCTCTTTGAGGCAGAGGACCAATCAGTTAATGGCCTCTGGTGCAGGTGAAGGCGCTCTCCCAGCTACCACCACAACCATTTCTTTGGGTCCAGTTATCCAACTCCATTAGAAGAACTCAAGAATGCAACCCCATAAAAGCCATAAAATAGACCATGACATTGAAGAGCATGGAGATTTTTGATTGTTTGCATGAGAAATTTGTACTCTGTACTATGGTTACTCTGTTTAATCAAAGTAATGGACTGTTCTAACAAATCTAGTTCCAAAAAATGTGTGTGAAGTGAAAGTTGGATGCAATGTTTTTGAGGAATTGAACAAGACACAAATTATTTGGCAAGCCTGCCAGCAAGGGAACTTCACAAGTGCTGGTGTCCACAAACGGAGCTGAAAATGCAGCAAGCCAAATTCATACCGAGGTAAGCAGAAACATTTGGTCAACCTAACTCATTATACACTGCAGCATCTATCTAGCACGTCCTTCATTGTCAATGATGATGCCCTAGAGCAAACTCAAACCTTGAAAATATGTTAAAAACTCAACTGGTGGTCAGCTTTGAAATTACTGGAGTACTGTTAGAATTGAGTAATATAACTATAAATCTGAAAAAAATATCTTCCAGATTGGTTTCATTTGCCATTTCTGCTTGTGGGTTTGTGATTTTTTTATGTTGTATAATTTTGCCAAGAGGGTGGGGGCATGTGAAGGAATGCATACTTTGTAGATGTCCTAAAAGGGCTGAAGGGGTTAGAGAATTATACATCCTCTTGTGTTGAGACTACTGCCAAGAGAGCATCAATGTGAAGTCATGTGTGTGGAGGACATGTCCTTGAAGAGGAGAAGGCTCCACAGCTCTGTTGGTCCTGAATTTAATCTTTTACATAATTGTAGTTAGTATAGTTAATCCTTTTGTTTGACTCTATATTGGTATTGTGTGTTGCCTGATGGTGTGTCATACATTTGCTGGGGGGTTGATTCATTTAACATGAATTTAGTTTTGTTTATGTTTAATTCAGCAAATTTAAGAAACAATAGGAGAGGAGACAGACCAAGAGAAACAACCAAATGAATTATTTATTGACACTGCAAAGTTGAGGAAAGGGATGAGTAAGTGGGAAAAGAGAATGAGACAATGAAGGTTGTTAGAGTGACCATGTTCTTTGAATAGTAATGTATACTTTGAGCATGTGTTTTAGTGAATGTGTTGTGCATTAATAAATCAAAGGGAAAGACAGAGGAGAGCATATGTCTGCAGTGAGCATGGTCATTTTTTTGAGAGACAGATTTACAGTGGATTCTGGAGGAAAAATGAGATACTGTATATCACTTTGGACATCATATATGGAAGGTTGTGGAGTGAAAATGTGTTTGTGAACTTATACTGTATGAAGGTTCCCCTGATATATCTTTGGGCCTCTATCAACTGAAGTTACCGAAGCAATCAGAAACCACACAAGCACAAAGTTCAGTTTGATTTTATAATACATGAGCTATATATAGCATACATTTACTGTCAGACTATAATGATTCAGAAACTGCTGATAGGTTTTTACATTTTCCACAGCCCCTGTGGAAAGATGTTCAGCCACTATGGAGACTGACATCATAGTTCAGAGACTATAGAAAGTGCCCCGTGAGCTACTCGAACTGAACATTTCCCTGCAGTGACCCCACCTACTTTTAGTTAAGTCATACTGACCCACCCATTACATAGAGCTTCATGTATACTGATGTCATATTTGCAGTCGGGGGAAAAGGTCTCCTTGTAGTCTATTCCTGCCACATGACTAAACCCCTTTGAAACATATCTGGCTATATATGTTTCAGTCTTATATATCTACCCCCCACTGCATTTATGTCCTCTGGTAGTGGGGTCACCTTGAATGTATCATTTTCCTTAAGGGAACTAATTTTCTCCTTCATAGCATCAACCCAAAGTTCTGACTTTGGTGAGCTCATGGCCTCTTTATAGGTTTGTGGTACATTACACATCAGTGCTGTAGCAGTAGTCAACATGGCAGTATCACTCTTTGCTTACATACACAAACACTGACCCAGAATAGTCATCAGTAAATGCAAATGTGTAATTGAATCCATCTCCATCCCCAGTCGGGGCAGCCAAATAAGTGTCCATTGTGTACAGACTTCACAGTTTAGGTTAGACTTATCAGCCTTACCCTTGATTTTCATTCCCAATGTTACCTTCTTCAGTTGTGACACATCACCATAATTGTAGTATTTCATGCCATTTTTTAATATCATAACACCCATCATATGCATCATCATCAGTTTCGCTATTTTGTGTTTAGATAGTAAAGTCTGTCGTACTCCTTAATATCAAATTTGGTACCATTCTTGTGTATGAGCTGGTTACATCCAAGTTCACTGCAGCTTCGTTGGCTGTCGCCACTTTGACAGAGAAAATGTCTTGTAGATATGATGGTATGTAGAGCGCCTCCTTCAGCGTTGCAGTCACACGATGGCCCTCTGTGGCCTTCAGGCAGATCTCAGTGACACCACTCGTTCTTGTTCTGTTAGCCAACTTCACAAAGTGGTCTTTCGGCCGGAAAGCCTCACAGAACTTCTTAAACTTCTCAAGTCTGTGATTATTTGTGACGTCGCTCCAGTGTCTACCATCAGCCCGTTCTTTGTAACTCCATGTGCCGGACAGTTACATAATTTGAACCCAAATGTGTGGTCTTCAACATCAGATGATTGTTTCAAATTGTCAAATCAGATAAAGTTAAATACAATGTACGATGGCCAAAGTGCTACAGAATATTGCACCTGCCATAAAAACATGACATAAAATGATAAAACACTAAAGGATATAACGCATTAAAATAGAAACAAATTGTAAAATGTGCCAGAAAAAGTGCAAGGGTTGTTAAGATACATGGCCAATGTCACAATATTACACTTTTAACTCTTGGATAAAGAGTTATTGTTTTTTGTGGACTATTCTTATTATGGACACTTTCTGTTTTTCAGCCTTTACCTGAGTTTCCTTTGTTTCATTCCGTGTTCCACTCTGTGTTTCACTGTTTTCAATTCTCTGTTTGGATTCATGTTCTACTCTGTTTCCAGAGTAGTGCCCAGATATTTACGAGTGCTAACCTGCTTGATAACTTTGTCACTGATTATAACCAGGTCATGGACTCTCCTCTGGGGTCGAATATCATCTCCTTTGTCTTTTTGATGTTAAAAATTAGATGATGACTATCACACCAGTCTTTTAAAGGTCAATCTCATCCAGGTACATTGTGGGGCAGTCATCCCTGTGCAACAAGCTTATCATCAGAAAAATGTTATGATGTATTTACCTGTCCGGCTGCTCCTGCATTCATTAGTGTACAGCATGTAGAGAAAAGGAGAGCTCATGCAACCTTGCTGGTTAATAAAGAATATAACCATTTTATGATAAACAGATTTACATGTCATTTAACAAATGGACCAGTAGGTATGGTTGGATAGAGTTAAAAGATGAAAAGAGATCTATAAATAGGACCCGAGTGTAAGTGTTGGGGTTTTGTAGATGCTTGCCGACTCGATGTGTCACACTTGTGACCGCATTCTCTTTACTCCGCCCCTGTCTTTAGTCAAAATGGAGGGGGTCCAATCAGAACTGACACTACTCAATTATCATTATTATTATTATTATTATGAATAATCAGTTGTGCCAGTTCACACTTAAAAGAACTAGTTCAAACAAACACTAAGTAAATGTCATGTACACTGATCAGGTCCTAATAACTTGTGATGAGTCTTGTTGTTTATCAGTTAAAGTGAGTACAGGTCAGCAGGAGAGTAGGGGGGATTACAGGAAACTCCAGCACGGTACAAACTAACCTTCTGCATCATTGTGCAATGATAGACTGTAGTGGAAACTTTGTATTTCCCCTTTGGTGCTGCCCCCTTTCTTTAACAAAGTAATGTACTGGCTGGTTCATGTTAACAGGGTCTGCTCCTGTTATCTCATTGTTTGTTTCGCTCTGTACGAGTGAGGGGGAAGCCCCAGGTTCTGTGTGTGCGCTCTCAGTCTAAGGAGTCTGGGATTACACATTCCGCTCACTCCTGGTATTTCATGTGATGATGAAACGGCGTTCGCATTCATTTGATGATTCGTTCAGTTTAGCGTTCACAAGAAATAAGAATGTGTTCAACGCGTTCATGCACAACACTGTTATTAATACTAATAAGAGGAAGAATTATTAACTGGTGCTGCTATCATAAATGAAATTTGTATTATTTTCATTGAAACAACCAGTCTGACTGAGCTTAAATATGACAGTTGCCCAACTGTTCCATTCTCTCTCTCTTCCCTCCCCTCTTTTCCACCCATCTCCCCTCTCTTCCCTATTTTACCCCAAACCAGTTGAGGCAGACGGCTAACCACATTGAGTCTGGTTCTAAAGGTTTCTTCCAGTTAATGAGGGAGTTCTTCTGTTTTCTTGCTTATTGTGGGAACTGTTGAGTTTCTCTATATACCCAAAGTAATCCTAACCCTAACCTTTCTATGTTTAGTGCCTTGAGATTATGCTTGTAATAATTTGATGCTATAGAAATAAAATTGGGTTGAAGGTGGAATGGTTAGAGATCAGGAAGTCGAATGAAAAGCCTTTATTAAATGGGCTTAGTGCCTAAGATTGCCTAAGATGAGAAGACAGTTCATCGGGACATGGAAAAACAAGTGGCAGCCCACAAGTGAAGCTGGTGTCAGTTGTCAGGTAATCAGAGTAGCACCAGCTGCAGTCAAGAAAGTGTGTGAGTATATATTTAGGTGAATTCCAACGAGGTATTGATATCTTAAAGGTTAGCAGTGTCGTCACTTAAGATGTACACCAATAGAAATATAGGAAAAATTTAAAAAAACAACATCACTCTAACGTAAAATACATTCCCTCTACAGACTTCATCATTGAAGAGAATTGCAACAAGTATTAATGCTTATACTGAAGAATTCCCTCTATATATTCTTTGTATTAGATAATGTTTTTTTTAATATGATGAATTAGCTTACCTTCAGGGGATTGATGCTCCTTGACAACTACAATGCCTTCATGTTAAGCACAGTGAAAACCCATAAACCAGAATGTAGCAGTGCATATGGTTTTCAATCATCTTAAAAAAGCATGTCATTTTGCTGCACAATCTACACTAGCTACCCGTGGTTGCTCAAATCAAATTCACGCTATTAATGCTTACTTACAGAGTGACTTCAGGGTCTGCACGTCCATAATTGGACACCACTATGGGCTCACACTCCCTAGCAACCGCTGCTTTGCTCCAAGGATCGCTGTCTGGCACTGCCATCCCTGCACCAAAGGCAATTGAAGTCCAGACTGTTCCCGTTTTGTTCTTGCCTGATGGTTTGCACTTCTAGCTACTCCTACAGCAGCAGGTTCTAACTTTAAAATGCAATCACTTTTCTTAAACGTTTGTCTGGCGTTCAAACTTTCGGTGTTTTCAAGCCCCCTACACAGAGACTTCTTGAAACACAACTGGCACTGTTTTAGATTAAAGGCGGTAAGTGTTTTAGTTTGCACAGGCAGAAACAGTCCTGCTCTTACCTACATCTGCCATGCAATGAATTGCTAACTCTTACTGTGAGTAACAGTTCCACTTCCATTCACTTCATTGCTGGTCCAAATTTGAGTTTGGCCACAAAAATACAGGAACAAGAGTTCAAGACAGGGGTTGAGGGGAAATGATAAGTGTCACCAATCTGTCATGCACTGTGCAGTCCACAAAGATGTTTTGGAAGTAAGTGAAGTAACTTAAGTCACCGACTGAAATGTTAACCTTGTGAGCCTTACAACCCAGCCCTGCATGCTGTCAGTGGCTTGTTCTGGAATATGACGTTAGAAGACATTGACACTGGACAGAATCCTGGGTTTGCAGACTTGTTAAATACTATTTTGGAGATTGGAACTTAAGGAGAAAACACACTTCCTCTTTCCACATCGGGTTTTGTAAGGACATGAGGGCTCACGCGAAGTAGAAGCCTCTCTAAATCTGCCCTGGCTGACCCTGTTCATCTAGGCTGGACCTTTGTTCACCAGATTTACCGATTAATCCAAGGAGAAAAAGCATGGCTGAAGGAGGACAAAGGGTAGTAAAGAACACATAAAAAGAAGGAAGGAAGAGGGATGAGTGCATTTTGTACACATGCCCCTGCTTTTCACGCAACCATCTCTCCCTGTATCAGGGATGTGCACATATATTTTGTGGGGCTGTTGCTTTCATCTGAAAATAGGGCAACAGGGCTTTAATGTTCATGAATGGTGCAAACCATTGTCCACACTATTTTCCACTCAAGCCTGCTTGGGCATGGTTGTACTACGTAAAATAGCAAGTAAAATAGTAAAATATCATCCAATTTACATTTTGAAATCTTTCACAGCCGAGCAAGCGTGGCCAAGTGGTCTGGTTTCACTGAACCTAAAATTGATTGGATAATAATACTAATCAGTGGCGGCTGGTGAAAAATATTCTTGGTGGGGCTGTGCCATTTTCAGTAACCATCCCACTACGATTTAACACAAACTGCAGCATTCAAGTTCTTTGTGAAATAGTAGGTAATTATTAAATCAATAAACAATAATGAACATGTCAGTCGTTTTTTTTTTAACAAAAACAGATAATGGTATACTGCATACTGCACAAACAAACTTAAAAAAACTAAACTTAGAATAACTAAATCAAAATAATATATACAAAAATAATAATAATCAGCTGTATCATGTCTGAGCATATTTATTTCAGGGCACAACAGGGACGTCATGAATGGGTTTGTGTTTTGGCACATTAAGCCCCTCTGTTTGCTCTGCAATATATTTGCAGCTGTTGTGCTACCGTGGAAGACAGACACAACATTTCTCACTTTGCCTAGCAGCCTTAATACCAGGCATTGCATTGGCAATATATGTTCTCCCGCGGAATGCATGCCTACATTCTTCAGTCAGTAAATATAGAGGTCTGCAGCATGCTTGCTGCTACACTGATGTTTTACTTAACATTAGTATGACCTCTCGCAGAATGCATGCCTGCATTCTTTAGATCATTTCAGAGGTCAGCAGCATGCTGCTGCTGCACAGATATCATCATTCTAGCTTGATGCTGACATTGGGGTTCCATTGATTGGGGGTTCTGCACATGTTTCCTGTTTTGTCTAAGCACGCTGCTCGGCCAATCCAGGGAACATCCAAGGAATGGAGCCTTCAACACCAATCATAACTGTATCCCCATTTGCAACAAATGGGTAAATCATGACATAGTGTTCCTGACTGAATTGTAACTTGTGTCTGTTTGTAAAGGGCTGGTATAACTTGCTGGCTGAAACACGGATGAGAAGGAACTTTATAATGGGGCTCGATTTCTATGAGCATGTGTTCAAACCCTGCATTCTCAACAACAGAGAACGGTCGCATATCCCCTGCAATAAAAACACCTGTGCAGTTGGTTTTTGTTTTGGCATGGTCTGAATCCTTGTCCTGCTAATGTTAACACTCTGGTGATTCCGTTTCAAATGAGTTAGCATGTTCGACGTGCTACCATCCACTAATTGACTGCAGTAGCACAATGTCGGCAAATAATTCCTCCCTAATATTAATCTATCACTTACCTTCCTCAGGCCTTTGCTTTTCCTTTGCCATATGAATTGAGCAAAAAGCTCTGCCGCCATTTCCTGCCACAGTGAAGTGCCTCAGTTCAGGAGTGAGGTGTGCATCTATCATCTGTATGATATTAAATTATAACCTACATGTTAGTAAAAAATTTAAAAAGCTGATGTTTACTTTCCTCAAGTTTTTCTAGACAAAGGTGTTCCATAAACACCTTGTTTGTTTCTGTACCAATATGTAGATGATAATTGATAAATTACTCTCAATAAACATCAGCAAAATAATGCCGGAGAGGGTGAGATGGCTGGAGATGCACTTGAGGGTGAGACTGAATGGGTTGATAGGGAGTCAGTCCGCCATTTGTGGGTGATACGTGGTGTTAGTGGCTACCTAGTTGATGTTGATTTTTATGAACAACCTTACTTTTTTCAATATCACTATAAGGGCCAAGAAGGGAGGTTTCTATTTCCCCCCCTTTTCGTTGCTCCTGGCCTATCCTACTTTAAAGTCTTCATCATGGCTCATCTCCACTCTTTTTACCTTCTGTCTCATTTTCCCCATGTTAGCTTGAACCTTGGTGTAATGGGCAGGGATGTTTATGCATTACCACAGATTGTGCAAACCATCATCTTTCACCTGTGTCAAAAAACACACAAATTGCCCAATAAAGCACAGCAGAATTCATACATACCACATACTCTTAAGGAACCTAAGTAGGGCACCTGACCTCACAGCCAAACATCAGGAAATATGAGGAGTATCTGGTGGTTGCTTCTCCACACACTTGGAAAAAGTGTGTGGAGTCAGGGAATAACCGAAGGTGGTTGTATTGATACTGCATTCCCTGGAATGAGGAGCGCAGGAATTTCCTGTGTTTTGGAAGATCAAGATGAATGGAAGTGAACTAGTCTAACCGGTGAACACTCTCCAGTGGGTGTACATGTCTGATGCACTTTGGTTGTCATGGTGACGAGCCAAGCCAGAGCCCTCATCGCCATGTAGCAGGTTGGGACCGGGCCATATGATGTCTAAGCTTATTTGCCTCCTCTGACGCCTTCTGCATATGGTCAACTGCTGACTGGGCCGATGGAGGGATCCAGGAGCGAGTGTAAGGTTTGCTTTGCAGGTGTTCCAGAGTTCCTCTGCCCATTCGGACAGCAGAAACTCAGGCTCAACAGCCAGCTTTGACAGAGAATACGCTAGCATAGGAATATTGTTCAGCGCAGCCGATGCTTTGAACACACACTGATGGGATCGGTCTGAAAACCTTGCTTTCATCTGGTCTGCGATGGAGGGTGGAGCAGGTCTCTGGTTCCAGGGAAGGTATGGGAGGGAAACCCTGCATAGTTTTGATCAGAGCGTAGGTGGAGACTGGCACCTTTAGTTTCCCTGGCTACAAATGCCGCTTCTGGACTGGTATGTTTTGATGGTGGGTAAGCAGGACCAGACAGGGTCGTGTCAAGCCATCTGGACCAAAATGAAATACCCTGACATGTCTGGTGGAGCAGGAGCCTGTGCCAGAGGAACCGTAGGCAGGCACCTTTTCAATAATTCCTGGTAGCTCCTGGAGGAGAGCACCAATGGCTAGTAGGGAGGTGATGGCCGAGACAGTCACCCCAGTGATTCTTGGGTGTGTGTCCAGTAGATCATCTGCAAACTCTGGCCCCTTCAATGGGAGGGGGAGAGCAGGTATCGATCCACTTGGTGAGCCATGGGCGATGAGGGTTGTGTCTTCTGACTCGGACCTGCGATGGTTTAAAAACTTGATTGTTTCATCTAGGCAGTAGTGGTCACGAACCAGGAGGACATCCTCAGTGAAAGCAGCCAAAGCATCTGCCCTGTGCTGCTTCTCTGCAGCAGGGAGGAGCTTGCAAAAAGGACAGCCTGCCTGGGATGTCAGTGCCACACCGGCGTGCTCTGGTCCCAGGCACGACTCGCAGCGGGCGTGCAGGTCGAAAGACATAATGTACCCTGTTTGACTAGCTGGGCAAACTCAGATTCCACTGGATAACGTGTTCTTGAAGTTTTCTTTAGGCTGGCTGATTAAAAATGGTAACTGATTGTCCAGTTTCTGACCAATTTATAGTGAAGGTGAGACTGATGTGGGGCAGAGCTTTAGTATTTTTTTCTCATATGGTTTTGGTGCAGTGACAGATTAAAAATGTTACACCTTCAACACTGTAAGGAATTATGCCAGGAATTAAAGGATCTTTCAAGTAAATGCAGCTATAATTGTTGTGGTGAATTTTTTTAGAATAATAAACTTTCCCATGTTTTGTCAGAAGCTCTTCTTTCAAACCAAAGACAACACGTGAAAAGCCTGGAACAGCAGAACAGATCCACTGTATAATATATAGATATCTGCCACTATATATTATTTCTCACTTTTTTGCTCCGGTAGATAATAGTCTGCCAGGTGATGCAAGCGGTGGCAATGACGATCAACGCACTCTGGCTATCATCTGATCTTTTTAGTCTTTTGTACTGTAGACTGATGACTCAGGGATCTGAGTCATCAGTAGTTGGGCCATTGACAGGATTTGATCTCAAACTACACCTTCGCTGGAGGAAGTTAGCGGTTCACCATAAATTACAATGGTGATTTACCCCAGTAATAACTGATTCAGATTCACAGGACCGAAAAACCCAGAGTTAAACCTGAAGTTACCTTGATAACCACAAATCCTACCTCATAGTATAGTCCACTGCAGCTCTCACACAATATGATAGCTAATGTCACGTGATGCAGGGCATTACTATTTGTCACGTTGTCTCTCTGGCCTCCCCCATCTCTGTTCCTTTTATATCTGCTATCAAAGCTGCATTTACAACAATTTTGATTATTCTTCTCTAGAGGGGCAGCTCAGCCAGAGAAAGCAGATGAGCTGTTGCTCAGACAACATTAGCCTGGCCTTTTGCGTGCCCTGGCCCTTTGTCTGTACATTTTTCCATGTAACCAATTCTCATTCAGCACCTGTAAATTCCTCCCTTGGAATTCAAACCTCCTTCTTTCATATCTTCCAATTCAACACAAACATTCACCCATTTCTTGTTATTATCACAACAAATGAACAGTTCAGTTTGCCTTTTACAATTTAATGAAACTTTTGATGTACAATCAAATAGTGTTTGCAAACAAAATGTCACCCTGTGTACTTTTTGAGCATAAGCGGACACATGAATACACAGACACTTAGTAATGCTGGAGAGTGCAACAGAGTACAAAGCTTGACGGGAAGAGACCAATTAGCTACACATGTTCAGGTGCCAAAGAGAAGAGAAGAAAAGAGGGGCTGCTTTGTGTTTGTGTGTGTGTGTGTGTTTGTGTGTGTGTGCATGCAAAAAAAGAGAGTCATAAAGGGAAACCCTTTTCTCATGTACTTAGTGCTTCCTTTGCCTTGCAATGACCTCATTTCACTTGAACACACATCACCATATTGGTACATGCCAGTTTTTTTATTTCTTTGCTCACTATTATTTGATTCCTTGCATCACTCCCGTCTCTTAAATATGTTCAGATACCGTAATTATTCTCTGATGAGCAAGGTAAAATGGATGGTGTAGAAATATCAGCACTTCACAGCACCATCACAGTTTAGACTTTGTGTGCTGCACCTCGGATTTAAAAGGACAAACTGTGATTATAGCGTTTACTGTATCAAGATGTCCTGTCTGTGCGTGTCACGTCACGTTACGTCTTGTGTTGTGTAGCCGGTTTAAACGTGTCTCATAAACTAGAGCGATCAAACAAACACAAGTTAAACATCAGTCCTGTACGTGTCCTGATGACTTGTGGTCAGTGTTAGTGTTTATTGGTGAAGTGTAAAGGTCAGGGGGGGGGGCGGGGGGGGACACAGGATGACAGGATCTTTAATGTGTGTCTGTCCTGATCCTGAAGCAGCACTGATTCAATTATTCAGTGGTGGCAAACCACTAAAACAATGAAGCTAGAGGAAAACATGAATCGATTTTGTTCTGTCTCTGCATCCAGCAGTTCAGTGTCAGAGTTCTCGACATTTGCCACACCTGTATGTTGAGAACTTCAGTTGTATAGTGAAAAATGATGTCAGCAGGGTGCATGGCGACAGGTGGACATTTTATTTATTTTTTTTATCCCAACATGCACCTCACCTTAATCTCATCCCAAGAACCTGTCCTAAAAACGTCTAACCTAATGGGACTGGCCTGGGTACTGGCTGTGTGGACGTTGGCCATTGTGGCATTGGCAACTGTATGGTATGCTAAAGAAACAGAACACCTCCTCATGGATGACTTTCCCTTGTCCAGCGTAGATCACCAATTTTTCCTTTACAGAAGAGACAACCTCAGGGGTCGCTTCATCAAATTTCCTCCTTACTCACCCAGAGGAACATTGATTTTCTTTCTGTTAGGAGGCAGTCAAAATCTTCTGGGGTCAGCAGAATCAGCATGTGTGCTTGACTGCACCATCATGATGACACTTTGGCTGCGCTACAAAGAAATGACCAGTGGGCCTTTTTTCAGAATTATGCTGCAGATGGAGTTAACTATTTTCCTTTTTTTCTCTGGATGGCCACTTCCTTTGCAATCCGATTCAATCCACTTTACCTTTTGCTTCTCAGGCTGCCTTTCCTTTTCTATGTGCTTTTATAAGTTTTCAGATTCCCTTTTGGCAGCTTTGACTTCTATTTATATTTTGTGCATTTTCCTGTACAACTGTGCTTTCTCTTAATTTAATGTCATTGCTTGCTTCTCTGTGTAATCTTGAGGATGCTCTGCGTTCCCTTACATCTACACTGACAATCTTATCGGCATACATTTTTGGAGGGTTCAGTTGAAGCTGTGCTAGGAGTTCTATGGGGGTTGTATCCATTGACGCGGATGATAAAGTTTTGGTAACACTTTAGTTTAGGGAACACAATATTAGTCATTAATACATTACTAATAAGGATATCTATTAGTGCTTAGTAAGGTTTGTATTAAGCATCTTAATTGAACACATTCTTGTTTTTGCTTAACTACTGGTTTATTCTTGGTAAATCCTTAGAAGGCCACTATTTGGCCATGATCGTAAGTTATTAGTATTTAGTATGGGTCAAAATAAAGAGAATATAGACTCCTTATACACTGTGATAATATACTACTATACTATTAGGAGTCTACTTTGATCCATACTATATATCAGCAACTTAACCTCAAGACTAACTAGCTGCTTATTCAGGGTTTGTCAAGAATTAATGACCTATTCAGTAAGAATAAGAAATTGTTGAATAAATACCTAATACATATGTAGAGATGCTTAATGCAGATCTTATTGATCATTAACACATACACTTATTACTCATGTATTAGTGGCTAACATTGTGTTCCCTAAACTAAAGTGTTACCAAAGTTTCTTCTGTGGGTCTTTCCCTTTGGCTGTGCTCTCTCTGAACTTGCTTCCGCTGTTGCCTCACTTTTTCCTTTTCTTTTCTGGACAGCTGGGGCTTTCACGTTTTTTCCGTCTCTCTCCCACCGCTGATAACTATGAAACATGAGAACTAATAAACTGGAATATTCCCATTTAAAAATGGCAAAGGTCAGACTGCTATGTAAAAGTAATAAGCCTATAAGCAAGATAAACTGGTAGCCAGACTTTCAGTGAATACAGTGAAATACATTATGTTCTTTTCTTTTTGCAAGATATCCTTCTCTTGCAGCTGGATCCTTTCAATTTTCCTTCAATCAATGGTCAACTTAAAATAACATTATTTATTCCACATAGTGACCATTCTTGCAGTTGCTTCTGCTGAAATACTTGTTGATCCACATTACTTTTGCAACTTATTTCTAATTAAACGGGCTGAGACGCTACCATTAGCTTACATTACAAAGTAACTAATATTAGGGATATTAAAGAAACACAGTAGAAGAAATGCTGGGGGGGTCTACTTGGACACACTGATGGCAGACATAATTCTAGTTTCATCCGTGTCATAAACTTTCAGTTTCAGCCTCTTCATGGACAGCGGTAATTAAGCGCATTTGTTTATAAGCCAATGAAAAAGGAACCATCAAAGTCAGAAACCAAAGAACTGTGAGTTTGTGTTAAAGGTCCAGTGTGTAAGATTTAGGTGAAAGGGATCTATTTGCAGAAATTTAATGTAGAATAATCCTCATGATGTTTTCACTAGTTCATTTCATCTAAATTGTATGAATTGTAGTTTTCTTTACCCCAGAAAAGGTCCTTTATATTTAAATACCTTATATTTACATCGAGGGGGTCCTCTCTACAGAGGCCGCCATGTTTTTTACATTAGTCCAGACTGGACAAACTACACACCTTTGAGTTTTTATGACAATTAAAGGCTACCACAGGTTCTTTTTCATGTTTGGAAGGAGAGGGTGAGGTGAGGGGTTCAGCTGCAACATGTAATATCAACACTAGATATCACTAAATTCTACACACTGCACCTTTAAATGTGCTTATTAAACCAACCATGCACAATATACATATACTTTTTCAAGAGATCAAGAAGTAAGGGCTGCCTGCTAGATTTGCAGACAGATGGAGACACCATCATGTATGGATCAAGCAGCAGACCGTTTCACAAGGAAATATATTTTCTCCCCCAAGACACCAGCAAACAGTTAAAGACATGTTGGCATTGAAATGTAGATTCAGAAACAAATCTGTCTACTTTGCTGAATGAATCTGATTTTGTGACAGAAGCAGCAGACAAGAGTTTGGGCAGTGGATGTCGTCAAAAATGTATTAGGTTTTCCCATGGCAGCTGATTTTCTGCAAAGGTCATATAATAACAAGTAATGATGTCCTGAACTCAGTGGACTTGTCGTAGGCGAGGACAATCTTTGATACGGTGATGGCTGTAATAAGGCTTGAGGAAGTGATACTCTCAGGTACAGTGACCTGACTGACTGAGCTGATTGTGAAGAAAGATAGGAACATGAGAAAGATTGCTTCAACACATTCTATCACATTCTGGTGGCCCACTGCGTAGGTGACATAGGCGGTTGCCAAGGGTTCAAAATGCAGGGGGCATTGCATGATAGGCTAAAGTTTTTTTTTTTTTTGTTGCTTTGTTTTGTTTTTGTCACAAGCGTATCCTGCCACGGACATCATTTTATTAGTCATGGTCACAGTAACAACATTATCCACAAAAGAGCCTTCTGATTACAATAATAAACTTACGTAATGAAATGGAATGAAACGTATGGAAGGTGAAATGCATACCCTGCATGCATGCTATATGTACGCTATGATATGTATGGTGAAACTAACATGTGAAAAATAAGTGTGAAGAAATGCATTACTCACCTGCAAAGCTCTGAACCAGACCTAACTCATTACCCAGAACCAGAACCGCTCAGAACCATTTATGTACGACTCGCAGCCCGTCATCTGTGATCAAACACACATTCTAATCTACATACACGATCACTCAGGTCTGTTCTTGGAAAAGTATCTATCAATTGTTGCAGCACCTGTGTTCCTGCTGCTGTCAATGTGTTTTAACAGTTACGACATGCCTAGCTTGCAGCTATAAAAAGCTAATACTTTTTTGTCACTTTTTACAGCAGGACAGCCAATGATAATGTATTCACCACATGCTATTTATGTCGGTATGTGATCCGTTTTGATTTACTAGCTAGTTCAGTGTCGGCAGTGGGAGCTTCTGTATTAGGGCAGAAGGGAAGGGGTCAAACGCTTTCATAATAAAACAAAATAAGCCGATTAAGATATTAGAAATCTTTTCTGACTTCAACTCTCACCCACTAACAGCCTGTGTTCGAATACTTTTTCCTATAACTGACTTTACATTTCTTTTTTATTCACAACACATATTATTTGCAGATACTCTCTAGTATTTTTTGTATACTGGGTTGTAAATCTAAACATACTGCAGATGTAGTTGTCACTTTATAGCAATTGGTTGATGGTTTAGTTAAAGTCTCAGATAAAAAAAGCTGGAAATTCAGATTAAATGGATCTTCATTCTCTATTCCAAAGGAGCCCATAGGCAACAATTAGGTCCAAATACAGACAATCATAATACTCAAACATGCACAGTGACACAAATTAACAATTTTAAGTAAGTTGTTGTACATTGGGTAATGGTGGTAGATAAAATGCAGGGTTGTATGGTGATAATGCTAACAGACATTAACGTCTGTGATTTCACATTTTAGAATTATTACTCTTGGAACAGCACCAACACAGAAGGGATGTGATGGGAATGTTAGGAATTTGCCCACTTGAATGAGTGGCGATGTGCTGAAGAGACTTCCACAGCTCGAGCTCCAGCAGCTGTTGGTGGACCGGAAACATTTTGATGACCCTGGTGAATTGTGTCAATGGAGGTCTGTCAGTAATTTCAGCTGTGTCAGGGTTGTAGGCCTTTTCGCAGGCTCTTCCTTTTACACGGTATGTCACTTTAATGCAAAGCATTGCTAACGCTTAGTGCCAGTAGCAGTTACACTTCTCTGTCACTTCCACTGTGCCATAAACCAAAACATGTGATCTCTGCAGTAACATCTTTTTTCTGCATGCTACGTCACAGCCACCCCTTCACTGGCCCACTGTGTGTAACTGATCACATGACACACACAAAAGTTTTTGCACCATTTTCTATGGTTTCTGGGCAGAAATATCTACATTTAATTACACCTGACCCAATCAGAAATAGGCAAGTGATAGGAAGTTAATGTTTTAAAGTAAAAGTACTTGTTTAACCATTTGTGATATTATATAATATGACATAATTTGATCATTAATACTACCTTTATAATCACTGTATAAGCAGCAGCTAGATTTGTGTACTTTTTACACAGTTTAATATACAGGGACACCAGGTATATTCTGAGAGCTTGTTTCTCTCATCTTTTATGGTGAAATATTTGAACATCAGCTGAAATGAAAGCATTTGAGGACTTGAACACAGCTCAGTCGTCTGAAATTCCGAAACTACTTTTTGTTAGACATCAGCAGCCCAAACGTTTTGAAACCACTAGTTTTATATTGCAAAAGCTTGTTATATCATTTATCATTTTATTATTACAAATTATTATTTTAAGTCATATTAATGTAATGAATAAGAAACTACAATAATTTCCTCTAATGAAAAATTTACAAATTCTTAATTAAGCAGCTGAATGGTTCATCAGGATAATCAACAATGCCTGAGACTGTCAATGGATGAATGATATTAGGTTAGGGTAGTGAAATGTTTGGGACATGTAGCATTTTCCTGCACATTGATGGCAACTGCAGCTGCACATCTGGTATGACATTTACATCAGCTCCTTCCTGTAGACGTTATTAGAGTTGGTGCATTTGAACATAATGTTCAGCTAGGACAACGACATCAGGAAGAATACGCTCCTGTGTCACGTAATGTGCGTAGCAAATAAGTATGAACTGAAAATGTCATTGCTTTAATCAATTCAACCCTTCACCCCCACATTACTCCACCTGAGTAGTATGCATATGTATTACTGTATTTTGTAGTAAAGTACAAGAGCCACAAGATGGTGGTAGCATCATTTGAAGTACAGCAGTGCAACAGTGCAGGTCACTTTAATAATATACCTCACAATATAACCCTTGTTGAGAAATAAAGGGATTCTGCTACCTGATATGCTTTTAATTTCAAATGGATACCGAACGATTTAATAGTTAATAGACATAATGTACAATTTTACAATTTTACAGGTCAAACAGGAACAGATATTAAAACAAGGAGGCTTTGTACCTAAACATAATCAAATACACTGATCAAAGGTGGGAACTAGAAATAAAAGCCTAGCACTAATATATGCCTCTTTCAAAATACTAGTATATATAGTATAGTATATAATAATAAGAAACTTTTATTATAAGAACAAATACAAAGCAAATAAAACACCTCAAACAGTCAAACACATCCAAAATCTGGAATCAATGCAGGCAGATGAGAGCTGACATTAAATGTTTTATCCTGATGGAAAATCTCCAATAATAGCACAATCTAGTCTTGGTATATGATAGATGATGTCGTGTTCTTGTGAGCATATTTGTGATGTCATATCACCCTATATGCAATCTGCCTTGTGTCAAAAGATCTCAGCCTTTTACGTCTTCAGTATTTTAATACAGCTGAATTTAGTACAAACCTGGTCTGAGTTACATGTTTTTAAGTGTCTGAGTATGAAATAGTGACTGAATCTCTTGGGAGGACATGTGAACTAGTCACTTCCACTAAAATTCAGATTTTACAACCACATTATCAGAAAAGATCACTGGACACACTCCCACAGTGCACACTGTCCATCTAGGTAACAGACTGCAAGTATGATGTTCAGTTTCCAGTCAGGGTTGATTTGGCCTAATCTGCCCCCTAGTGGATAACTTAATCCTCCAAATACAAATGTGATTTAAAAGTGAACACTCAATGTTTCCACAACAATGTTGACCTTGCAGTTGTAGGTAAACACACTGATATCAACTCTCAACAAGGCCTCATATGGGTTTATGCTGCATCCTGGTGATTTCTTTCACCTCAGCCCAGAATGCCATGGTGTTTGTTGTTTCCTACAATTTCTCATGCACACCAGGACTCTGCTGATGAATAAGGCTTGTACGTACCCGGCTCTTGTTGCACTTCAGTGTCTCCCCCACATCTTGCACACCTCCTTCGTACACAGTCGTCTTCAGGAGAGACGTTCAGCTGTGGTGCCTTGGACTCAAGTGTGGTGACCAGTCGAGGTATGACTTGGGAGAGATAAGCCAGACTATTGGCTGTTTAAAAGGCATCAATTTTTGCCCTTGGGTTAATGGCTCTGCCGCAGACAGACTTTACAAGGCTCATTAAACAGTCAAGCAGCTTGAGCGGATCCATCTGTTCCCTCTCAAAAGACTTAACAGCAGACTGCATCTCGCTAATTGTAGATTTTTAAAAAGTGATGAGAAGGTTCTGCGGGTCATTGTACATTGAATGTTCAACCTCTGCCATGAAGCAATGTTCACTCGCCATGATGAGTCTTGAACGCAATTTTAATCCCACCCACTGACCCAGGATTCTGGACTCAGCAGACTACAGAATTTAGTTATGGGGAAAGGTTGAATTCAACAATTTCTTGTCTCCTAGTCAACTTCATATTCCTCCCTGCAATGATATATAGAATCAGTTATAAGATTCTCAAACAAGGAAGTCCCAATACAAGTATGGTGCCTCTAGTTTGAACCCATGGGAGTAACCAAGATGCTGACATGTTTCTGGGTCTTCAATGAAACTGTGGAGGAAAAAAAAAGCTCCTTAATAAACTGGCAGAAACCTCAAGAACCAAACTCAATGTGGGAGGCCAACTGCACTGACTGGATGGGGTGAGTAGAGGAGATTAGGGAGGAGAGGAGAGGAGAGGATTATAATAATAATAATAAAATACTACTAAATTTTTTTTATAATCTTTAAGTAGTATCAAATCTGGATCTTGCACCTCTAAAGTCAGATATACCTGCAGAATGTGTCTGTGTGTGTGTGAGAGAGAGAGAGAGAGAGAGACTGAATGATGTGATTAATTTTTTTGAGTGTTGCTGACCATGTTAATCTCTTTTTGAATATCTTAATGGATACTCCCAGTTGGAATATGCTGCACGTCACAAAGTCAAAGTTTCAAAGTGGTTTAATGAATGTGATAGTTATGGTTAGAGTTAAACTTCAGTGACCTCCTCAACCACCAGATTTAAATCCAGTAGAACAACAAGTTAGTGTGATGTTATAAATACAGCATCATATCCACTTCAGACCCCCAAATGATTAAGCTGAATAATATTGGACATTCCAATGAGACTTTATGTCTTTAAGCAGCTGTATACTGTGGAGTGTCAAAAAGAGAGGGGACTTTCAAAGATTCAATAATGTAAAAGTGGTCCACTTACTCACACTGGTGTTATTTGATGTCAGTTGAATTTTTCCCCAGTGACTCCATTGATGAAGACCAGACTCCCCTTTACAATGTCATGTAAAGCCAAATTGTATGAGCAAGGTTACAGACATGGGTAACACCTGTTCACCATTGTAACCCATGGAACATTTTGTACACAGGCTTAATATGGCAAATCAGCATGTTGATCATTGCTTAAAAACAGTCATTAATAATTCAAGCTATAGAGAATTTGGACTTTAAATGGTGAAGGGGGCTTTAAATCTGCCTCATTTTCTCTCTCCTCCTGATAAGCTGTGTCTTAATTCAGGGGCTGCATCCTTCTGAGGCTTCATTTGAAGACTAATTGTGTCACAGCAGTACAACTAAACTGTATGTCTACTGCATTTCGAAGGCTCCGTCAAATGCAGCAGACAAAAGCGCCCTTCCATCCCAGAGAAACAACGAGTGGGTCCTTCCCAGGCCAGCCTATCCCAGGATTCATTCTGCTTTGAACTGTTTTTCAAAGAGTTAAGGGCAGTGTCAACTGGTGAGACATTGAATGCTTAAGTACCACGCTTTACCTCAACCAAACAGGTAATTGACACGTGTTAAAAAACTAAGTTAAATTAAAATGTTCCCGTCATGTCTAACTGCAGTTCTGTTGCTAGGCGACAGCAGTAAAGGTAAGACAAGCTGGTGACACCAATCAAGGAAATCCTCCGTAGACCAGATCGTCATATTTTGGTTTAACCTTCATCCAAGACCGCTTCAGGAGGCAGCCCTTGAATTGGGACAAAGCTGTAGACTCTATATGGGTGACAGCTCCCAAGAGTGAAGCCAAAATGTCTTGATTTCCCCCTGGTGGCTCGCTGCAGTATAGGCTCTATGTTATGGGATGGGATGCAGACCAAACTGAAAAACTGAAGAATACGCTAAAAAGATTTTTCCCTAAGATAGTTTCTGTCATTTTAACCAATTGTTATCACACTGATGTTTGTACAAATGCTCATTTTACAGGTAAAACAGAGTGAAGTGTCACGATTGACATCTGACACTGACATGCAATCTATTGAGTGCATGTATCAGCAGGACCGCTATACCACAGCTCCCCACCACTATCCCTACTGCGCAGACTCTGGCTCCAAATGACGTCATTGACGCAGGACAGCAGCGCCAATATCCGAGATATTTTGGCTTCACTTTCATTACGTGGGAGGATGTGGACACACATTGTCTAGCTTTATTTACATTCTGTGCTGAGAGGGAATCAGGGCAAATGACAAAGTGGCAGCGTATCGCCATGAGACAGCACAGAATTCAGTTTATCCAGCGACTACAGTGTAATTTAAGAGAAAAAAAGAATGTTTGGTTTGTTATGAAACTGATGAATAAAGGGAAACGTAACAATTGTAACATAAATATGTGAATCCCATGGCAAGAAAAAAAGACTCACACTCACCACATCTCTGAATGTAAATGGAATAAAATGGAAAACGAAAGGGGCGGTATCAAAATGTGTCAAAACAAGATGTTAAGTCATGATAAAGAAGTGACAAGACAATGATTTGAGGTGAGCAGTCACACCTAAAAGACACCATTTTAGCTTTTTATTAAAAAAGAACTGTAAAGCCCCACCCATTATAGCCTCTGTCTCTCTGTCTTTGTCATAACTCTGACTTTATTCTTTATTCAAAAATAAATGACACTAGTGGAACCCAGAACAAGAAAGCCATAATACAGAAGGAAGGGCACCTTGTATTTGTTGGACAACTGCAAGTAGTTAAATATTCATGCAACTTTAGAAACATCTCTGGTTAGATCTCTAGGCTAACAATACATTTTTATTCTTTATGAATATCAATATGATTCTCCACATTCTGATTAAAGTCTTTCTCCATGTAAAGTAACAGTTAATAGATTTCATCATGTCAAATACGCTGATAAACCATATGTTCAGTCTGTACAATAGAGGTACTAAAAAATTACAACTGTCATGGTATATGTACAATTTCCTACCTACAAAGTACAACAGCTAGTGTGTAATAAAATATGTAAACAAATTTCTGGTGTTTTTTTTGACACAGCTGACTGTGACAGCAGATAGAATTCACACTTTCAACATTTGATTTATTTTTGTATACACATCTGTTAACAGTTGTTGTAGTACTGCATTTGTCTTCGTCCTGACACCTCCATAGAAAAACGATATAGGCAATGAACCAACATACAGTTTGTCAAAAAGATAAAACTACCACTTGGTTGTGCACCAATAATAGACCTTTTCTTTAAGAGATGGTTGTTTTTTTTCCCATGGTTGAAAGTTTGAAGGGTTCTGAAAGAGGGGAATTGGGCTGAGCGCTCTGATTTGATGACAACGTGTTTTGGCATTAAAGAGAATGTGGTCCAAGTCAAACACTGTATACTGGACTGTTATCATACTGTACTTTACTGTAGAAGTAGGATGGCATGCATCTCACAATAAGTTGCCTTTTACTAACAGAACCTGCCACTTCTTTCCACAGAGCTGACAGTCGCTCTGTCCGACAAAAAAATGAGAATAGTTGTGATGAATCAGATGCCAGAGCAGAACCGATTCTGAGCTCTGCCCACAGCAATTTACTCACTTGGTTTCATTTTATACACAGAAACAGTATTTTTTCCTTGTTGTTCTTTTTGTCATTTTTTTCCATTTTGCTTGAAGCAAAAAATAAGTAAGACACCACACTTGTATTATGTATAAACCATAGAAATTTGTCATATTCTGGTACAGCAGTCCTTTTTTACTTTTACAGTGATCATGTGCCTGACCCTCTCGTTTTAAAGCACTACATGTTGCTTACATGCTGAAAATGTAGAAGATTATGAGCCTTTTGCCATTAAGAATTTTACAAAAAGGTTTTTTTTGTTTAATGCCAAGGATCACATAGCTCTAAAAGTCACTTAGGAGAATGGTGTAGCTGTGAAATATTTCTATACTGATAACGTCTCTGACCAGATAGAAGTGTAAGATCTCTAAAGTTGCTATTTAGCCTTGTCGTTATGCTTACAATAGTAAGTGTGCTTTATATTACAGTACATTTCATCAGTTCATCTACTCAGCACAGTATAAGATTATTCAAGTTCCATGTTAATACCATCATTTGTCATAGCTCCTCGCAAGGAAACTGATAAGTAAATGTTCTCTTAGTGCTTTCTTCCTTCATTCACTTGTGTTCATCAAAGTCTCACAGTCACACATAATACTCCTTATCCTTATTTTTCTGTTTCTTGTTGCTGCCTTTCAAGCTCTGCTGTTTGTCCTTCATCACAGTGCCATTGCTTTGCACAGCTGAGTTGGTTATGTAGTTCCTGCTCTCGTCCACCTGGTAGGAGCCTTCATCCCTGTTCCTGTACTTATACATGGCATACAGGAGGATGAGGATGCACAGGGCAGCGGCCGCCACTATTCCGATGACCATCCCGGTGGTGCTGCTAGATTCACGGACCACTTCCGAGGGCCCTGGAACTCGCCTGACGCCCGGCTCTGTGGGGTGTGCTGTGGGTATATTACGGAACATTGGGGAGGTTATTAATGGGCCCCTCAGCTTGGTGCTGTCTACCTCAAAGGATGTGGGCAATGTAAGCAACACTAGGTTGGGCTGGGGTTTTAGCTCGCGGTTATTCATTTTGCCGGCCGGCTGTTTGGCCGGAGCATTGTGGAGGGTTGCGGTGGAGGCAGATGTGGCGGTGGTGCGGCTCTGGTCGGCGGTTAGTAGTATGGCGGTAGCGGTAGTCCTACTGCGTCTGGAGACTGAAGGTTTGTTAGGTCTAAAAGTCTTGGGCGTGTCAGCTTTGTAGCCACCTTCAAAGCCTGACGTGGACAAGGTCTTATCTGTTACCAAGGAGAAGGTCGAGTAAAAATCTTCATCATCAGTAGGGGGCAGGTTAGACTTGAATGCTTCCCCAGAGCCATACCCCGATATCACCAAGCCATCATCATCACAATCATCGCTGCCTCGGTCCGACAAGCAAGGTACCCCCGCCTCAGTGGCCTTGGACAGGGACTCTTTGGTGGTCTCAATAATGGTGAGGAGTGGGTGGTGGGTTGAGGGAGTGGGAATGAAGGGTGCACGAGGAGCTACAGAGGGGTGCGCTAATGGATCCTCAAGTTCTGGGATGACTAACTCAGCTCCTGGGGTTAGAGACAGACAGGTTAGTAGGCAGCATGGGAGTTTTATGAAATATGCAATATTAGACACATCTGGACAAGAAAACACAGCAGGCAATGACTAAAACCAAAATCAATCAATAAACCTGGCATATCAAAAGTAAAGTGACATATTTCTAGTATAAATTTCAAAAGGTTTAAGAGTTCTGCGAGGATGAGCCAGAAAGATAGAGCAAAGTTTACTTTATGGTCAACATGCTCACTCTGGGTATATCTTATCCTTTCTCATTTTCATATCAAACAGTGTTCTATATCAGAAATGATCTCTGTCTACACTAACACGCCTGAAAACTCATATCACGTGACCATTTATGTACACTAGACGTGTGTAAACAGGAAGCGGATTGTTTATTCTGCAGTAGGTTGCTTAATTACAGGAAATATTCAAGCTGAACTCAAAGGGTTTAAAGTGTTTTAGTCAACAGATAGAGATTGTCAATGCTATTCCTTTTGTTTTTCCTTTCATTTAATAATTAAATAAAATGTGAATATTAAGAACAACTCTAATTTGAAAGAATGAGCAGCAACACTAAATTAGATAAATGTATTGTTAAAACAGATTATATCCTAAAAGAAAGGACATGCTGTCAGCAGCGTCACTTCTCAGTGGCTCTCACATCATCTTAAACCTCTTGTTTTCTTTCACAGGTCAGACCGCTGCAGTTATAGTTCTACAAACATTTCTCAGATGCAGAGCTGTTCTTTGGCTGTGTGGCCACTTCACCTCAAATTGTACGTGAAAAAGAGAAAGATGAGGAAAACCGCTGCATCTTGATACAGATCTCCAATTTCAAGTGGGGTTGATTTAAAATGGGATGCACATCGCAGGCAAGTTCATTCATTAAATCAGTTATGAACCCAATGATTAAATAAAAAGTAATCTGCCCTTATTGCCATGTGCAAATCATCTGAATTTAGAAATTAAAACAAATGATTCATAATCATGACCTAACATTCACCACAAAACACATTTCTGCATACTAGTTTGATTGTAAGTCAGATTTAAATTTCATGAATCAGGCCACATTAGTTCATGTTTGCATCACCAAGGCATTCCAGATGGTGAAAGGTCAATTAACCAGCAAACAGGGAACACTAGTCATCACATATTCTGGTTTCCTCCTTTCTCCTTGATTGCTTTTTTTCCCTAAGAGCAGCTCTGTGACCAAGAAAAACCTGTTGTAACTTAACCTTAAGGTCTAGACAAAGTCACCTGAATGCTCACTCCTTATGAACTACTGGACTTACAGTTAGAAAATAACCTTACAAATCAATTTCAGATATGTACCTGCTCATCAAACAAACAAACTTCGGTTTAATTATGCAGCTTGAACAGTTTTCAAAGTCTTGCTGATGAAAGTTTCTTTGTGCTCGCCAACTTTGTATGTACAGTGCAAAAACATTGTTGGTAATTTCTAACAAATAGCAATTGTCAAACCAATTAGTGCGTTGGTATTTGGAGCTTAATGATATTACAGCAGCATGTAAAATAAGTTAACTGAATTACTGAGTATTCCTTGCTTCATGTGGTCACTGTGGCAAAGCAAAAATAATTCTAGTATCTAGTTTGACTTGATTCTAAATAATGATGTTGTCTTCTATGAAAACCACATGATGGCCCATCAGGCGTGGCTGCTACAAAGTGGTCAGAATGGACTAATACCTTCAATCATGGCTTAATAAATTTGCAACAACAAAGAGTCTGGAAAAGACTGAAATTTTAACATTGTAATTACGATGCACTGTAACACTTGATATTTTTTCATCCATTTACCAGAAATTCTTCTCCTCAGACTTTGCATATCTTGTATTAAGTGTTGAGAGTGCAAATGGTGTGTTTTCACACCAGCATGGCTTCTTTCAGTGCCGGCCGGATGCAACTCTTGTTTCTAACTTGACACAAGGATTAAAAGACGCTGAAAACCCATGTTGAAGTGAAACGTTTGATTGACTTATCATGGAGGTGCCATTGGAGTGAACATTCATTTTACCATCGACAAGAAAAATATCCACTGCCATCAAGCATGTGCATACTGAATCTTTGCTGCACATTCCAGACTCCATAACAATAAAAAAAAAAAAGGAATACGTAACCGACATATTGTCACACAAAGACAACACATACATTCACAAGCACACAACTCCGTAGATCAAACAAATGCCATTTTATTCTATGATTTCAAACAATAACACACAATTAAAGATTCAGTTGTCAGTTTTCACAGCTTGATCGAAGATGCAGTTTGAAATCTTGGAAAAGTGCTGCTTTGCACGGATGTTTGTGAGAGCACATCTTCTCAGATTTAATCAATATTTCTTAGAAGTAGTACATGTAACATTTTGTGTTTGTAAAGAAAAAATTAGTAACTGTATTTAAAAAAATGAAAATTCAACAGGAATGTCAATTAATATTGGGTACTGATACAAAAGTATTTTTTGTGCATTTAATGTCATAGTAATTTATTCTTTAAGTGGTTCATTTAATTCTTGATTTTTCTTTCATTGAGTCTATAGGGTGTCGATTACACACTTTGCTTTAAGTGTGAGATACATTAGAATGAACATTCCTCACAATTTACAAACTGCATCTTCAAAACAAAGACCAAAACAAACAATTCAACAAGAAGGAAAATATATGTATTGTATATTGTCAACTTACATCAACAAATTGCCCGCATGATTTAGGCATGAAGAAAAGAATTTACAAAGGAAAGGTTGTGTAAGACTGTTGGATAGCCACTTGGTACCGTTAAATATCATTTTTATCCATTGTAGAGTGTGTTCTATCTTAAAACATGACGGTACAGGGAGGCAACAACACATACATCCACACCACATAACATAAAAAATAAACACCATAATTCTGTTTTTTTTTCTGTGTTTTTCTTTTTCCTGGTAAATAATTTCCTTTTACAAAAAAATGTGTATCTACATTTTTTTTTCATTGCAATAGACTTCAATATTATCTAAAATCTATTCATGTTACAGTTTTTGCTTAAATTGTCATTTGTTCTTTAGTGTAGAATGGATAGATGACTTTCATATTTTCATATCTCTAAAGACAAGGGAGAAGGTGAAGAAGGGGTGGGACCTATGAACACACTACATAGGAAATGAGGGTGATGAGGGTGACAGTGTAAGTCAGTTGCCATGTCCATGTAAAGGCAGTACGAAGCGGTCGGGCGGCATTAGAGCTTTTGGCTGTAAGGAAGGGATGGGGATATACAAACAATGAGCAATATACATGCCCATCTACAGAAAAGAACAGAAGAAATCTAACACTGACAAGTCTGACAAACCCTAAACTGCAACTTCTTAGCCATGCAATTCATTTGTTTTTTGTCTTACAGTCAAAATATTATTCAGCAAAGATTAATTTGTTAAAGAAATCTGAAAGAAATGGAAGGTATGTGAGAAGTAGATCTGGAACTGCTTCATCTACTAATTTGTGGGCTTGGGCTTACAATTAAAAAAACACCAGTGGTTGAGATGATTGCGCATATGTTTGACCTTTTCCTTTTTTTTTTTTCGATTCAATATTTGCCACGAAATAGTACTGGAGGGAATAAAACGCACAAGTTAGTCACTGAAGTAGTTCCAAATCACAAAGTCAAATTATATCAAAAAATATTCCACACTGTCATTTGAATATTATCTGATTGACAAAAAAACAAACCAAACATACTTAATAAGCCAAAAACCATAATCAGAACCAAAATGCCAGCGATCAATTGGATAAATGCAAAAAGTATGACCAGTTAAAACTACCAAATGATATGTGTTAAGATGAAAGAACAAAGCCATTTAAAATTTTGCACACACTACAACCAGATGCACACAATAGGAAACAGACACGGTGAGAGAGGCACTCGACTCGAGGACGGGCTCCTCTCTCATGCCTTTCTGGATGACAAATCTGTAATGTTAGTCTTTAAACATGAACCGGCCGTGCAGTCTGGGTGTACATTAGAGGGAGACGGTACTGGCTGAGAATGGGTTACTATTATTCATTTTTGGTTTCGTTTTAGTCGTACTGCAGGATGTTGATGCATGCTTAAAGTAAGTTGCATTTAGGGAGAGTAGAAAAGAAACAACACAGCAAACTGAGGGCAGGTAAGGCTGACCGATGTTATAAAATTAGGAGACGGACACTGTGTCCCAATCCCATTGCTATAAAAACCAATTGATTACTGAGGTCATGTGAAAGTTTGAACTGGCAAGAACCGTGATGTGATTAAACATGCATGCAGACTGTCCAACTGCAACTTTGTAAAGCTACGGTCAGTTCTCTCCTTGGACACAATAGTATCCATTATCACCGCACTCATTAAGTGAATCCAGTTTGTAGTATGAACGCACTGCTTACTCCAACCCCCCCCACCCAGAAAACCCAAGTAAGATTTTGTATGCAGTATGCAATTGGGACACAGCTCAGGATTAACTCATAGCAGTGGGGGAAACTGAAAACACAAAACAAACAAATATTGGTAATACTGTGTTATGTGCTACATGTGGAATGCAGTTTATTTAGGATTCAAAGTAGGATGAAGAGTCAAAGACAAGCTTAATGCTGATATCCATAAACACTGTGCACTAGTGGAGGGCATGCTCCAAAGGTGGCAGCTTGTAGTTTATCCAAACCTGCCAAAGCTAAAACCTGTTCCAACCAGGGAACCTGGCTCCAAATCAGGGGGTTGATGGGAGTGCTTGAATTTGATGCACGAAAATAAAAACACTGAATATGTAGTGCTTCAATTACCGCCATCATCCAACCATGAAAGGTGAGAAGCAACATGTCAGTTCATGAATATTTCTGAACAGCAGTTTATAGTTGGTCCAACTTTTTACAAAGTGAGGTAGCCAGAAGTAGGGTATTGTTTTCACTCCGTCTGTCTGTGTTTGTACAAAATAGTTCAACAGGGACAGATTATAACCAAACTTGGTGGGAATGTTTCTGTAGAGGCTATCTACAGATTCAGTTTTGGAGCTAATCAATTAGAGGTCAAGTTCAAGGACAAACAAAAAAAACATGATCTAAAAATAAATTTTTCAAGATACACTAAATGGACAAAGGTATTGGGACTCGTACACATTACACCTACAGGAGCTTTTATGACATCCAATCTAAGTCCACAGGCATCAATATATAGTTGGTTCCCCCTTGCAGCTATAACAGCTTCTAATCTTTTGCCCATTCATCCAGAAGAGCATTGTGAGGTCAGACATTGACGTTAGACGAGAGGGCCTGGTTGGTAAATCTCTGTTCTAGTTCCTCCCAAAGGTGTATGAGGGGGTTAAGATCAGGGCTCTGTGTGGGCCTGTCAAGTTCTTCCACAGCAAACTCACCCAACTGTGATTTTATGAAACCTTGCTTTGTGCACAAGGGAGTCATGCTGGAACAGAAAATGGCCTTAACCAAACTGTTCCCACAAAGTTGGAGGCATAGAATTGTAGAATATCTTGGTAAGCTGAAGCATCAAGATCTCCCATCACTGGAACTAAGTGGCCCAGTCCAACCAATGGCAATGAGACTGAATGAAACACCTGAACTAGATGATTAAGAGGTGTGTCCCAATACTTTAGTCCATACAGTGTATCTCTGCAAACAATAGATCTAGGGAGGCAATATAAAGCTTTTACTATTTGATCATGATCAGAAAATCATTCCCTGTCACATTTGGTGGTGTTATGTAAAAGCCTTTTTGCGGGTACCTCTGCACTCTGCATACAATAGGATTACATCCTAGACTATAGATAGGGCATGATGATGTCATTATATAATGGCATTATTACAACATAAAAAAGTTAACAATGCCTAATTTACTGCACATGCGGAGGGCATGGAAACACCGCACAGATGCACCATCAGAACGGTAAACCAGTATCAGAGCAGCAGCACTCAGGCTGCGGTTTGTTTAATGCTTTAGTTTAAGGATTACTTCACAATTTAGAGAGATACATAAACATTCATTGACTGAAGAATATTATGGATACCAGCTTTAACCCCATGTGTCTTTTGACATGAGTTTAATATTTTATCAAATGCAACCTACATGTGTTTTTTCCACGTAGGTCAAAATTTGAATCAGAGAAGAATTCCATAAGATGGCACATGTCTGACACCTCAATGCGCAAGTGAAGATGAGTAGAGACTAGTGATTGAACAGTAGGCAGGAAATGCATAAACCTCATGGTGGGCTGTAGGGAATGGTCTATACTGGTGGATGTCTCACTTGATTTATTAATAGGGCCGGTTCACCAACACAATTTGTGTGTAAGGCAGATTATATTGCTATTAAGTGGGTAGTTAAATGATTGATTAATTAATTACTTAGAAACCTCTTGCTATGGATAAAGGTGCTATCAGTTGTCTGTTAATGAATGACTTGTTTGTCAATGTTGTCAAAGGTAAATGGTCTGTATTATTTACATGCAAGAAAAAACAGGTACTGTAGGCCAGTTATTTTTCATAAAATACATGTCAGCTATTTCAGCTGTCTGTTGAGCAATCTTCAGACCCAAGTTTACAACTTTTCATAATAAAAGCTATGTAATGCAGCTCATTGTAAAGCATAGCGGCAACAAAACGAGTGTGTTCCACATACAGACAGACGTTTGTGGATTTAGTAGGTAGATGTTCGTCACTGTAAGGAACTCATTGGCCTGATATGTCTAGGATGCTAAGGCACTCATGACTGAGTTAGTGTGACTGTGCCGCTGATAATGAAACCATTTATTTTGTAAAGACATTGGCAGAGAAGCTGTAATAAATGTCTCAGCTATCTAACTGTATTTCATGGCCTTATCATGCTAATAAGGTCATAATACTGATCTCCTGTGTGTGCGCCTTATCACAGTCAGTCATTATGTTGCATTATTAATACCTTGGCGTTGTGTTTGTGGTCCTCCTGATAAATAGAAAACCAATATTCACTACATTTTATCAGAGTGTTTTGTCTCTGTTCATACTCCTGACAGAATCACCTGGCTCTTTAACTGCTAACAGTCCAGTGTGTTCAATGGTTAGTGTCTGTCTCTCGGGGAAGCTGCAGAGTGCAGTGATAATTCTCTGTAGGGTCGTCACTATGAGTGACTCCTTTCACATTTCACATTCAGGCCATTGTTACTAATTAGTGTGTGGCTATAGTGTTACCTCGCTGGTGTTTTTGTCTCAGTGCAAATATTGTCTTCATGTGTTGGCTGAGAATATTGATTTTTTTCCCCGAGGTATACAGGGGGATATAATATAAAATATAATTTATCACTGAGGAGGTTCATTTCAACTAAGAGGGCGCCTTACATAGGACAGTGTTTTTTTTCAGTTTATATAAGGTTTGAGGTGTGTCACTCTGTGTTGATTGATAATGGGATTTTTTTTTTTTTTGTGGAACCAAAACATTGTTTGTTGGCAATACCAAATGATGGGAAGTTTTGCTCCCATTTTTTTTTAAAGCATTTCAGTTCTTTAAGAGGAAACAACCTGAAAGGGAATTGTGGACACACTTTTTATGATTTAGCAGGTTTACTGCAGACATAAAGATTTGTGATTTTTGTTTATTTGAAACTGCATTTTAAAACAGTATCTTGTTAAATAGGTTTGTATTATTATATACTGTATATTGTCAGTGACTGTGTCAGCATGTGTTTTATGTGCATTATTGGCCATGGGTGTTTTTCTACTGAGGTCATGTTGAATGAATTAGAACTTGTGTACTTGTTCATCATTCAAAAGTTTTAGGGCTCATTGCCATCTTATGAAATAAACTGTGAGAAGACGGATTCACAACAGAGCACAGAATCACTGGATAACTTCTCCAAACAGCCACACAAACTAAATAAATGCAGTGTGGGTAAGACGACATTCCAAGACATTTGATGACGCTACGACCGCCCAAACAAAACAAGAAAAATATTTTAAAATAAATTCCAACTTAAACAGGAGTGCAGACAAAGCAACCAAGTTGGTCTAAATGTTAGGGGGTGGGGGTGTGAAGGGGTGGCATGGTGGTGTCAAGCCTCAAACAGCATGCAAAGAAGTGACCCTGAAGAGAGATCTTTAGAGTTCACAAAATTATGATATGATGGAAATTAAAGTGGAAAGACAAGAATTTGTGGCAAAAATAATCTTTTTTTGCCATCCACATTGGAATATGTTAAAATGAAGTAAAGGAGTAAAATAGGGAGGGATTAAAGAATTAAGATCGTACATCACTTTTTATCTATAGCTGTTTGTCATATAGGAAGTTTTCATGTCCAAGACAAAAAACATTGATGGCAAGAAAACATTTTTTTGCCTTTTCATTTGCTTCGGAAAAAAAAAGATGTTATTATTAAAAGCTGCATGGTACAAAGCCACATGGTACTCCAGACTATATGTGGAAACGATTAACACCCACCAAAACATCATGCCACACATGATAAGACCAAAATACACAAATGTGTTTCTGGATAAATGGCGAATAGACGGCAATCATGTCACAAAAACAAGAGAGAAATAGAAAACCTAAACAGGATATAGCAGTGACTCCCAAAAAGAACAAAGGAAACTTGAAATCAAAGCATGCCACTGTCAACGTCAACATGATGTTAGGTGTTAGAATGGTGTGAATTTCTGTGTAAACACATGACTGGATGACTGGGGCCCTGTCTTTGTCTTTCTTCACAAATCCCAGTGTGAATCTCAGGCTAAACAGCACAGCTTTGATTCTGTCGACACCGCAACCTTTTGCGCTCTTTGAAAAAATTTGGGAATGGCCTTCATCAACGAGAAGCCGGCAGACAGCACTAAGACTCTCAGCCAGCATGTGTCAAAATGTTATCATTAAGAATCGAGACAAATAACAAATAAAAAAGGGAAATAACAATTGGACAATGTTCCCTAAAATAAAGCAAACATTCTTCTTTACCTGTCATGGAGGGGCATTCACTCACAATCATTCCATCTAGCTTTGTTAACACAGCTTCATCAAATTAGAAGAAAAATATTCCTGAGCTAAAAGTCTGAGAAATAGAATGTATAATTATAATTTTATATGATATTAAATCTTTGTCCTTTACTGTCTTGATTGTGATATGACATATTACTAGAGAGAATGACAAAATATTTACACCCAACAGCAGCACTTTGGTGCATAGATGAGTTAAAGCTACTCGATTGGATTTTATGAAGAAAAAAACTTATGAGAGCAATCAAATAAACATTATTTCTTAAAACTATGTTTGTAAGTAAAATATGTAGAAAGAAAGAAAGGGCCTATTTTTAATTTATAATTAAAAATTCAAATACGGAAATTCCCAAATTCTTTCAAATTTATTGAGGTATCATAATTCTGGAACATTTTAGAATTTTCCTGAAATATTTTGATTCAAAAAAGACAGAATAACAAGTACACCTAAAAAAGCAAAAGTATGACCCGAAAAGAAATGAAGCTTGTACACAGAAATTCAATGATATCTGTTCTCTATTACAAGTAACACAAGCCTCTAAATATGGAAAAAAAAAATGTAAATGAAAAATAAAAATGTATCAATGTGGTCGAGACAACACGCTGAATATTTAGCTGAAAAGATTTTAGATTTTTAAAGACACAGTCAAATGTGTGTTATTTTAAAGATGAAAGTTTGCAGAGCAGTGGATGGACTCAAACACATGTTGCAGCATCAGTGCAGAGAACATGGTTCACCATCATTCAGATTTTGCACTTTAATGATGACATGTGCTAACCCTCATTATTCCTCTTAGCAGACAAAATCTGTATGTGCACTGGTGACCATGTTAACTACTTTGGAAGACCCCATGTGCAAGTGTAGCTCATGATATTAATTAATTACCTTCTCTGTTACTGGTCTCAACTAGCAACATAATAATTGCACTGTTATTTGAATTTGCACTTTACATTTAATCATCCAGCTTTCCTTGGATTAGTTAAGGCACAGTGCAGCTTTCTTACCAATACTTACGATTACCACGCTGGCTGTTTTGATGAAGTTACACTTTGTCTAACCATGGGGGTGTGATGCTTTTGAGGACGTATTTATCCTCTGGTGCAGAGATGAGTGAAAGCACAAAGAAAGCAAGCAAATGCAAACTAACCTAGCCCACCTGCATGGCCAGTTTCGCACTCCTCCAGATCTTCGTCATCACTCGAACACTCTGCGGATGACACTATGTCATCTGACGGGTGCTTCATGGCCACAACGTAGGTCGTCAGGAGGTCACAGTCGCAGCAAAGATACCCAAACACAAAGAACACAACACAAAGAGGACAAGAAAAGACGAGGGGAAATGTACATAGGAAGTTAGAAGGTGAGGACTTTAACCTGGCTTTGATCTTGGAAACAATTTTGTGACAAAAATATCTTAAGTGTCCCCCATAGTTTAAATGGGTTTGTTCAGTTGCCATGGAGATGGCTCGGATGATATCACATGACCCTAATGGGGTCATATATGAGGAAGGTAACCTAGATCCATCTGTAAAAAGGATCTCTGGTTTCAGATGTGAATGTCCTCCTTGAACTTTCTCTGTGGTCAGTGACACTTGACTAGTGGTTTTGTCTTTTTGTCTTAAACTTCCTGACTCATTCTTATAGAAACACTGAAGACAGCTGACGGAAAATAATATAAATCTTGCCTCCAAATTCACAGCACCTTACAGATACATTAGCTTACATATTTCAATGGCTTTGTGCTATCTGCATGCTTTCATAAATAGTTTTTTTTTTTCTTCCTCTCATTTGATTCTCAGTGGATTAATTCAATCCATCTGTTTATTTCAAGAACAGGCAGCATCTTCTAACATTACTGACATACACAGGACTTTGCAGCTGAATCATCTTCTGGACATAAGAGGGAAACTGTTTGATGAATCAGGATTCAGGCTGTTGAATAAGACTTCTGGTTAAAGCAAGACCTTCACATGATCCTTCAGCTTTGATCCTTGAAGAAAAATGTATTACATTTTGTCATTATTCTTGTTTTTGTCATAGTTTTTATGAACTTCTCGGGTGTCTTACGAAACAAACTGGCCTCGGAAAGCTCTTGTATCAAAGCACGTTTGCCATGGCTGACCAACAATAAAAGCCTCAGATTGGTTTGCCAATGAAAAGTTGACTATATATAGTATAGTATACAAACATGTCAAGAGGAGTCCATGTATGTGGTACTCACAAACTCGGACATTTTGTCTTGTTTGTTAACATTTTCAGAAATGGCTGCGATCATGGAAGTTAATTTCTCATTGGATGGTAAATTAATATATTGTTCTGAGTCATTTTCTCTGTAGTGTTGCCCCCCTGAGGACAATGTTACCAATGGCCTCATCTTTTCTGTCTGTAGTTGCATCCTATGTATTATGCTACCTGTCGTCTAGCTTGTGACACCATTAGCTTCTGTGACTTCCATATGCCAACAATAACGTGAGCAGAATAGTGTCTACTGCCTTTGCATAGTAATGGTGCTTGAGTTAACCCCTTGAATGCCAAGCTACATGTATATGACTTTGCATTTTGTAAACAAGAGCCCCAAGTGAAGGCAACAATTGCAACAACACACATGGCTGTTGCTCTTCATTGGTCTAAAGTCAACTTCAAGCAGGCTATTTTACTTTTGGATTGCATTAATTGTTGATTTTTTTCTTCAAGGGATACTGAGAATGCCTCCCATCATATGTCTGATCCCTTTTTGTAAAGTTATAATGGAAGTTTGCCAATACCTGTACAGTTGAGGAGGACCTGTGTTTCCTTGTGGTCGTGGTGGACATCATGGTAGTCGTTTCAATGAAGGTTGTGGACATCTCTGGGGGCAGGGCCGTGGTCCTGGCTGAACCTGCCACACTGGGCACATCACCTACCAACCTCACACTGCCGTTGATCTTGATGTTAGGGTTACCCTCAGCAGCCATGTTCAACACCTTGAGGCCATTGTAGTAAAGGCCAGACAGTTGGCCCTGAAAGGGCCGGCTGCGATCACTACCTCCAATTGCGACAGTTGCTTGAGTGTTGAAAATTGTCAACTGCCGCCCTACAGGAGAAATCCAGACGTAATATGTATTCAACTGAGGAATACAGTTTCATATACCTTTTTGTTTACACAGTTCATTTGTTGACGTGAACCATGTTGGCAGCTGCGTTCAGTTGCAGACACAGTGTGCAGCCAGGACCTACCACTTTGCACTGGCTGTTGCACTTACACAATTACAGTCCAACTCTCAGTGGCTACATGAATATCACATAACATGAACATAACATTTCATAACAATGAGTGATTTCTTCTCAACTTAATATTAAAACAGATTCATCTCTATTATATAATGAGTTAATTTACAATTATTCATTCATTCATTTACACTTATTTAGGTCCTTAGTTAGATATGTAAATATCAGCAATTAAACTATGTTTAATAGTATTTTGTTTGTATGAAGAAGTCATAAGTTCCATCAATGTGGCATCTTCTGAGTTGAAGTGAGCAGCATAAAACAACTCAAATCAAACATTATATATGCAGATGATATTTTCAACATTATACCAGTATTGTGAACACATAAATAAAAACATATTTGTTTGAAATTACCTTTCTCTTGCAGCCACTCTTCTACTGGTCTGGCGTATTTGAAAGGAATTTTCTTATTGGCCATTTGATAGCGTTCAATGTCGCTGTTCCCTTCAAAGTTTAAGAAGAAATTTATAAAGACATTTATTGATCATCAGAATTATGTCACCATGTCACTTTCCCCTCAAACATTTACAAAATGTTTAAATAATTTTATCCAAGGATTTATTTTTTTTAAATAAACTTGCTTTAGTTACAACATGGATCTTTAGTCTTTACAGAAAAGTAAAGAAACAGAAATCAATTAGAAAGAATCTGGATGAAAAGAAATACAAAAAAAAGAGTATGTTGTGTACTACTGCGTAATGCTTGCAACAATTTGTCAGGTCACATTCGGGTCCTTCACTTTTAGGAGTCTTTGATTAATTCAGCCATTTTGAAAGTCAATCAGACGTATACAATATATTCAAAATGTTCATAGAAAACTGTGTGAATGCAACGTGGCAGATGCTTTTATTTGTATTTCACCTCAGGCAGTGACTACACTTGCAGTGATGACACATGCTCACTCTGGCGGGTGAACAATATTTAAAGCAATTTTATTGGAGTGTTTTGATTTTTAGCCAAATGCCATTTAAAAAAACAGGGGGAAAGGATCCCTGAGCACAACTGAAAGTTTATGAAAAATGTAAAAGGAAAATAACAAAATAACAGAAATAAAAAAAATAATCAGACAAAAAGATTTGCTATTGTAGTTTGCATGCATCACAAGAGTTAATCATCAACTTCATTTTTCTGGGCCTTGATTATCATAATATGGCAGAGGCATAAGAGGACATGTCACCATACATTGCCCACCACTTGAGGGTATAACGTAAGTTGCATGTCACTGGACAGCATATGCATTTGCCGTTGATATGTTTGATTAGTGTGTTTGAACAGCAGTGCCTTAAACAGGGAATTGGTCATTTACTGCTGTAAGTGCTTACACACCTTTGAATTGTGATACCCCCTGTTACTGATGAAGGAATGTCTTCAATTGACCACTGTAAGAGTAGCCAAGCATACGTGTTCCGACTGTCAGGGGAATAGCAGGCGGACCAAATGTTTTCTTAGGGGAAATTTGTGATTAACTTTGGTCTTCAGGGAACCTTACAGACTATTTTAGGTTAGATGAGAATGGCTAACTTCAATGCCTAAGAGGTGCTGGACTGCAATGCTGGGAAATATTCTAAAGCACTGTTTTGGAGGGATCTATTTCTCCCCACCACACATTCAAATCTCCAGTCCTTCATCAGACCAGCCCTTATTCAGATTACCATATTCACACATTTGGCTTCTTCTCAACAGTCTGTTGGAGCATCATCACAGCTTTGTGTTACTCCACCAGCAATGAAGACTCCAGTGATGAGTTTTAAAGACGTTTCATTCGCTGGCTCAGCACCATGTCTTTAAATATTTAATATTTTGCTAAACCAACTAATGAGGAGCATCATAAAAGGCGATAGAGTTTTAAATGATGATGTCCGACAAGCTTTGCCCCATGAGTGAATGTTATGTAACAACTCCAAATGGGAGTATTGAAGCCCATCATGTGTGATAACTATCACCGATCACCTATCACTTTAGAGAAAAAGTGATACTGAGCCTGTGCTGGCATTGTTGACTGACCTTTCTAATGCCTGACATCTGAGGTCACTAAAGGTCTAAAGGAGTTGAGACGACTCTGTCAAATCTTTACTTCTCTAGAGGAAGTGACCTTGCTTGTGGGCTTGAGATGGGATTGATGGAACTCTAAATTCAGGTGCAGTTTCCATGAGGCCTTGTTAATGGAAAATAGAGAACTGTGGGACAGCAAGTGAAAAGTTGAAAATTGATATGAAATGGGTCTTTCTAATTTGTTTTTACAGAGTGATAGGAAGGAAGAGTGATGGTAGACGACATAAAACAAGGATCTAAATATAGATAGTAAACGGAAACTGGAGGGAGGACTGTGAGTAACATTCCACCTGGGCATAAAGACCATACACAGTGAGCAGGGATTTACTGCACCACCCAATACCCCAAAAGGACAAATACAATTACCGCTATCAGACACAATCTTGAAGACATATTAAACCTTTGGGGAGTTGTGGCTCAGCGTTGTGTGTGAGGGAGGCAGATAAGAAGCTCACTGAGACTTTGCCATCTAATCCCACGCGATTAAATGAAAACACTGTCGCTAGTTTACTACAGTCATAATTCCATCATGCTGACACAGCAGGGACCCCTCTCAGTGTCGGTGGGAAAGAGACCGTAGACAGAAGAAAGGAGGAGGAAAACAGAAGGGCATGTCCTTGAACCACCATGATAATCCAACAGTATTGAGACACTGGGCTGATGTGTGTTAAAATGAAGTCATTTAGTCTTTGAGCAGAGACTGCAGGGGTTTTCAGCATCTCCGTCCTGCCAGTTTTATTAGACTCATTTTATTACAATGCAGATTTAAGATTATCCCATGTGTTAAGGAAATCTATCTATCGCAATTATTACTCACTGAAAGAAGATCTCTCCCCTCAAGTTCTGCATGTCCCTGTGTGTGTTTAACGTTTGCTTTACACTTCAACTCGTCCACACCTTCACAATGATTGACTGCTGTTCTTCAAGCCAATCAATCCCTGGATGATATCTGCCTGTGTTACAGGCCTAATATTGCACAATCGTGCTAAAGCGTTTATCTCATCCATCATTGTGCTCTGTCATCACCTTTGCAGTTGTTTCCACTTTTGACAGTGTTTTGTGGAGGACACAGTGATCACCGAGGAAGATCCAGTTGATTTATGTTTTGACAGCAGGTTTCTAGAGGCAAAGCTCTTATATTGCCCTTCAACAACTCTGGGAGGACATGTTGTGTATTGAAAGGTAAGTGGCTGAATGTTAAAACGAAGTATTAGTAATAGATAAATGACAATTTTCTCTAGAACGCAACATTTGTAAATTAAGATTCTCTGTAAAGATTGATTGTGAGTTCAGACTGATGACAGGGGGTCACACACTACCCAAAAAATATGTCCGCTCTCCAACTACATTTGATCATAAAATCTAAAGTGAGAAGAGACACGGTGAGTCTAACAGATCCTTCTGCTCTTCCCTGTCATCCTGTTCTCAGAAAGACACATCAGGCTAGAGGAGAGGTGTAATGCTTCAGTGGACATCACAGTAGTTTGGAGTCGAGCACCACTTGGGCTGAATTTTAAAAATGAACTAAGCCCAACCCGCACCCAACAGGTTTTTCTGTCCCTGAGTTTGTTGCTAAAACAATTTAATGTGATCCAGCTAAACCAAAGCTTTTCATTATGAGACTTTGTCAGTTAAAAAGTAGCCTACATCAATTCAACCTGTAGTGCTTTATTAATGAGTAAAATGTGATATATATATCTATATATATATATAGATATATATATATATGTAGTGTGTTTATAAAGAGACGAAGAACGTTTATAGGGTCTGATGCAATTTACTGACTGAAGTTGGCATCATCAAGGAGAATATATCTCAATAGAGGGAGGGGAGAAGAGACGCACAGTGCAGAAGATCCTTGTGGCGAGGACGAGAGGAGACATGGCTCACTTAGTCCCTAAGAAAAATAAAACTGCCAGAGCAGCAACATTTCATTTGAATGGTCGTTGTGAAAAATAAAATCACAATGCATCATTGCAGTGCCAATTCGCTCTCTAAACACATTGGCAGATGGCAAATCAGCTTAAAGGGGCATTACTGCCAACAAGTGGACTGCAGTCTCTGTGCTCTCATCGATTAGGTCTAAGTCTCGTAATGTTTCACTTGGGAGCATTTTCTGTCTCAAGTGAGACATAGATGCAACATTTGATATACCCATCTAGTCCACAGGTCCAATTCTAGTTAACACATCGATCTTATTAATGGCTCAGGTATTTGCATCCTTCTCTATTTTTTAAGTCACAATTGGACCATATACTTATTTCTGCTGTATAGTAGACTATTTTTAATAATCATTTCCCTGCTGTCTTATAGCACAGAAAAAGAAGAGTGAATGTACATCAGAGTTTTGGCCACTGACAGATACACTCCATCAGGTGCTCACACAAAGTGTATGCTCATGCACAAGTTAAATACAAGACAAGAACAAAAACATTTGAATTATGTTGCCCTTTTTGTGGATGCACATCCTGTCCAGTGACCTTCTCAACTAACTCATAATGACATGATCCTATTGCCATATAATATCTTGTTGACAGTAATAATTTAGTTTTCATCATTAACTGATACTCTTACTTAGGTGCTCAGTTTTAGATTAGTTTGATGAATTGATGTTTTACCTGTTGGAAAGTGTTCATTGATGGACCAGTTGTCCACCTGCAGCGTAGCATTCCCACCATTCCTGGTAAAACGAACCACATGGTACTTCCCATCATTCACTGGGGTACTGCTTTCTTGCACACTGATGTCGATGGTGCCAATGTTGAACGTCACTCCAATTTTCCCTTGTTGCTGAAATGGGAAAACACAATTGTTTATTATAAACAGTGGAACTTATCTGTAAGGTTTAGGGGGTGAAGGGTTATTTATTCCCCATCACCAGTAATCATCCTGGACATAAATTTGATATGTGCGCTCTATGAAAACACCCCCCACCAGTGATCTAAAACAAATAACGATTAGTACAGGGCTCCCAGAATAAAACATATAAAATGTTTTTATTTTTCGTATTTCGTTTCTATACCCTCACACATTTTCATTTTTTTTCCTTGTGAAATAATAAAAATACTTAATAACTGCAGCACCCAGCGTATTTCACGTCTGTACATATTGGCTGTGATTATATTTTGACAACTGAATAGGAGGAGCTGGAGATGCTGACTTTAAACTATTGCTTCATGGAAACATCAACACAATGCAAGGACACAGTCAGTGTGTTTGAGGCCTCATTGCTGGAACAAGCTCTATCAAATTGATGTTAACTTCCCAGTCAAACATACTGGCCCATTAATATTAATATCACTTTCCCTGGTTGAAGAACCAGCAGGGTGCCATTATTTTATTGCTCAACACAGATCATCACATAGAATCAGAGGTCATCATCTAGTTAGACACCAGCAAAGGCATCAAAAGAATGTGCAAAAAGCTGAATTGGACTGTTGTGTACAATCTGTATTCATACAAAAATGCATGTGTAAAACATTTCTCTGTAATCAGCAGGGTTTTTATAACTCTTCTTTCTGGGATGTTTGCAAATCCTGGATATGAAGTTTTTAAGTTTTAAAGTTGAATTCTATTACATTTTCCCCCCCAGGCAGTGCCAGCACCCAGTTGAATTCAGTTTGAAATCAATTATTTCTGTACTGTCACTGTACTGTGAAAGCAAAAGAACAAAAACCGGAGCTGCAGGATACTGCACGACAGCAACAGGCCACAGATGATAAAAATAAATAAAACACACTAATAGAAAGAAAAACATCGCTTTCCAACTCCAAGGCACAGACGCACACTCACATCTCTTCAAAGTCCTGCTTACTTTAGGCAGTGACACCCTCCTGAATTATTTATACTGACAGTTTGTTTTATTTTTTCAGTTGAATAAGGAACATACTTAAAAAAAATAATGTTTATTGAACAAGGAGAAGAAGAACAACTGCAAGAATAAATTAATTGGCCTGTAGCTCAAAGGTTTGCTCTATTATCCCTTATTGTCAATATTCCTGCTGCATTAGTATTCATAAATATGGGCAATACTTACAAATATCTAGGACGTTATGTATAATGATTATTTTTCTTCAGGAATTACTACGAACCAAGATTTGCAAATTATCCAGGTAACATTTAGTAGTAGTGAAAAACTTCTTACTGGGCTACATTGCCACTGCACTCTTAACCTGCTCTGGAGTTTATGATGATTATTTAATTCACTTAGATCTGAACACAGCCAAGTCTCTTAGGATTTCTTACAATAACCACTTTTTACTCAATTTTAGTTTTTTTAATAATCGGCGACTCCCTAATTAGAAATGTGGGGATTGGAGTTTCCCCAGTGCCAAGTGCGTGATATCGCAAACAAATTTCCAGACGTAATACAATCCCACCCCAGTGTTGCAAGAGTTATCATTCATGTTGACACAAAAGACGTTCCCAAGCAGCAATCTGAACTCTTCAAACCGGACCTTGTCCACCTGTTTAATCTCCTGACCAATTCCCACACATGGCCGGGGCTGATTAGCCTGAACACCTGGCTGTCCTCTGCCTGTGCCGCTCGTGGTGTGCCTTTCTTGGACAATTTTTAAATCCTGGAAACGGGTGGAACCTTTTGGTCCAGATGGTCTTCATCCATTCAGCAGTTAAGAGCTTCCTTCTTTTCTAACTTGATTTTAATGAATTACTCTAATCCCAGAATTGTATTGAAGGTAATTGATTCTATCAGTCCTGTACTCCAGTCCTGCTTCGTACAAATCAGAACCATCTCCAAAATTAAACCAGTACTTTCACACCCAGACTTGCAAAAGTAATTCATGCATTAGTCTTCTCTAGACTTGACTACTGTAACCCCCTCCTCTCTGGCATCAGCCGAAATTCAATCTGCCACCTCCGACTAGTTCAGAAAACAGCAGCTAGGCTTCTCACTGGTCTTGAAAGGCAGCATCACATCACCAGATCCTTGCTTCTCTCCATTGGCTCTCTGTCCGTTTTAGAATTGATTTTAAGATTTTACTCATCACTTTTAAACCACGCCATGGTCTGGCCCCAAGCTACATTGCAGAACTATTGACCCCTTATGTGCCCTCCTTGCTGTTCCAAAGTCAGGCTGAAAACTTAAAGGTGATCTTGCGTTTGCCATCAGGGCCCCTCAGGTTTGGAAAGGCTTACCTGAGGAGATAATCACTTCTTCAAACACATTTTTATAGACTTGCTTTCATGTGATGTGTTTTACTAATGGGCAGTTAAGTTGAATAACAAAATATTATATAAAGGTGAAGTTCCCTCAACATACAATATGCGGTGCTGATGTATATTTTCAATCTATGGAACACATAGTTATAGAAATGTAAAGTCAGACCAACTTAAGATAGCAGCAGACTTAAAACCTCTGGCTCTAATATGTCAGCAACAAAAAATAAGAAGTTCAACTTTCTAATTTGAAAATGGATGTTTAGTAGCCTAATGAATTTTTTATTAGATAATAAATAATTAGCACATTCAAACATACAATTATTATTTTTTTATATTCAATAAATATTTGTCTTAATTTGTGTAATCAACAAGTTTAGTTGTGATCATTTGTCTTACTGTTTCCCCTTTAGTTTCTCATCTAAAGGTATGAAAAACTGAAAAATATCCAACATGTAATTGAAGCATTCTGGGACACAAAGTGGAAACAAACATATGTTCAGATATTTGAGTTCTTAAATTACAGTGGCACATTCCTATCCTTCCGCCTCTCACCCAGTTTCAGCTGGGATTTGTTCCAGCCGCCCTGTTACCTCACAGGATAAGCAGTATAGATAATGGATTGATGAACTTCCTCATCCTTAACATCTTCACCACTTTTCTCTGCTGCTGTCCAGAATGGCTGAGAGTGATACTCCATCATCTCAGTTTAACACAGTGAATGCCTCACAGGGCATGGAGTTACCCGACCCCTCAGCAAACACACTTACAGGACAGACGTTGGAAAATAAAACAAAGGAAATGTGAGACAGTACCAGAAACAAATGATACAAGCAGAATGTGTGTGTGAGAACTTACTATGTGCAGCATGAGATAATCCCCCAGACCAGGAGCGCTGTCAATCCGAACCAGGATGCCGTCTTTCAGGGAGCTGCTGAAACCGACAGTCAGCCTGTCTGCCCTGGTGCTCGGTCTCTCATTGGCCGGCCACTTGAATGTAATGAGGCCTCCTCCTTTGCCGAAGATGTACGTTGTCCCAGCTGAACAGAAAAGGAGGAGGGCTTGTGAATTTTAAAACAAAGAAATCTCAACTGAGTGCACAGAAGTACACTACACAACTAGCAAGTCAAGTCACAGTGACGATGCACTGACTGGTTTTGTGCTGCTACAGGTTAAATAAGATGTTAGAATGATATTGTATCAATGATAATAATAACTAGACTTACAAGTTAGTATAAAAGCGTCCAAGCACATCATCTAATGATTGGTTGTTGAAGTGCAACAATAGAGCAGCCTCTCTCCAAATCACATCAATGGAGGACCAAGTAAAAAAAGATGTGAGGTTGTAAAACAATACATAGATGTAATAAAAAATAACCACTGTTTTCCAATCACATACTCCCACACATACATTTCAACAGATTAGTAATGGATGAGTCATCTAAAGTAAATAGAATAGAATGCCTTTAATGTCATCACACAATGAAGCATGGTGAAATTACAGCAGCTACAACTGAAAGGTGAATTTAGTAAAAAAAGAAATAAAATATAACAATAAAAATAAAAATGTTTACAGGATGTTAAAAACTATATAAAATAGTGCAAAGAGAGGTGCAAGAGGAGGTAGTTGTGGTTGGATTGTATACAAGTTATTTTATTGAGATCAGTGTTCTGACAGCCCATGGATAGAAGCTGTCCCTCAGTCTATTTGTTCCACATTTTAATGACCTGAGCCGCTTCCCAGACGGCATCAGGTTAGACAGTCCATGGCCATGGTGGAACGTGCCCCTGGAGATTCTCTGCGCTCTCCTGAGGCCGTGGGTACATCAACACCCGCTCTATGGTGGACCGGTAAAAAAACACCAGCAGTTTCTCCTGTAGATGGTTCCTGCGCAGCACCCGCAGGAAGTGGAGTCTCTGCTGGGCCTTTTCCACCAGCGCCGTTGTGTTGGCTGACCAGGTGAGGTCCTGAATGAAGCCACTCTCTCCACGCTCGCTCTGTGGATGGTCAGTGGAGCATGGATCCCGCTCTGCCTCTTTGGTCTTACTGGTGTTCAGCTCCAGATGGTTCACCGAGCACCACGCCACCAGCTGCTGTATGTCCCCCCCCCCCGGCGATCAGACCGACCACAATGATGTCATCACCTGATGGACCTGGAGGGTGAAGGGGAGAGGGCTGCAGGGGGCGGTGGGACACTGTTGGAGTGGCAGGTCTGGGTGACTCGAAGCAAGCGAAGAAGTGGTTGAGTTCTTCTGCTAGCGAGGCATCTGCGTTGACAGCTACTGGCGAGTTGCTCTTGTAGTGTGTCAGATGCTGGATCCCTCGCCACACCCGCCGTGAGTCCTTGTCTTCCACTTTCCTCCTGTACTCCTCCTTGGCTGCCTCAATACCTCTCCTGAGGTCAGATCTTGCTGGGCTGCACTGAGTTCTGTCACCTGACTTGAAGGCAGAGCTCCGGGGCCCCCAGGAGGGTCTTCACCTCTGAGCTCATCCAAGGTTTCTGATCGGGATAGACCCGGATGCGCTTGTCAATGGTGACAGTGTCAGTACAATGCTTGATGTATGACGAGACAGTCTCAGTGCGCTCCTGATGCTCCAGATGTTCGAGTACAGTCCACTCTGGAAACAGTCCTGCAGCTGGATAAGCGCCCCCTCAGGCCAGGTTTTGACACTCTGTCTCGGTTTTCCCTCCTGAGGGAGGTGTAGGCAGGAATGAGGAGCAGGGAGAGGTGGGCAGACATGCCAAGGTGGGGGAGGGAGGGGGGGGAGTCTTGCGTGCTTGCTTGCTTCGGAGTCCGCGTTCCTGTCATAGCGGCGCAGGGTGCGCCCTGAGGCGCGGCGTCGGGGATGAGCGGGTGCAGCCGGGACTCCGTGTTGTTGATCACACAGCGGTCCCGAATCGTGTTATCTCCCGCTAGCAGAAGCTCCATTTCGGATCCGGCGTCGGTCAGGAAGATGGTCGGAATCGGTGGTTTGTGTGGTTGTCGTGCTAGCCTCGCTAGCAGGCCCCGCTCTGCATCCTCGCATTTGCTTGCGACAGCTCCGCCGGCGGCGCCTCCTCCCAGGCCCGAAACCAAACCACGGAGACCCCGGTGTACTGCGTACGTCCTCCGGGATGTTGTGCCGAAACTCGCGCGTAACCCCTGTGAGACATGTAATTCCAGAAGCCCGAAGTTCGGTTAGGGCTTTGGATAACTTGTGACCATACACACAACCACTTTTAAACATGAACTCACACACGGTTAGGATAAAAAAGCACCAAATCAGGGAGCGAAGAACTGTTGCGTCCGTACGCGGTGCCATCTTGGATAATCAATTAAAGATAAAAGTTAAGGCCAAAAAAGTCAGGAAGAAGTATTAAAAACGTCACCACAGCAGAGTTAGAAAATGTCTCTGCTTTGATCTTTGGGTAGAATTCAAAGACACTAACTGAGGTTCTGGGAAATAATAAGTATTGTTCCATACTTTATTGTTTTATGGATAGATGGATTGGCAAAGTGATCAGTAATGACAACAATTGGTAGTTGCAGACCTACATCTTTAAAGAGGCACACAAACTGTTGAATGCTTGTAAAACACATGACAATAAAGTATAAAGTAAAATAATAAAGTAGTGAAAAATACATGTTATTGCCCTTGAGCAAGGCACTTCTCCTGGGGCTGCCCATCACTCGACTCTCCAATCTCTCTCCAATGTGCATGTCTGTGAGCCCTCTGTATGTGTGTGAGGGGTATTGGGTTAAAAACTGCATGTATAAAAATGTAAAAATGAGTGTAAAAGAATTTCCCCCTTGTGGGATTAATAAAGGAAATGTAATCTTTAATCTTAAAAAGGAGAGGGTCACTGTTGTCAGATTTAATTGTCAGCCTTATACTCAAACATTAAATACTTACACATCCCATTTCTCCTGGAAAATATGTGTCTGCACAGCTAAATTGAAACAGTGGCTGGATAATCTTCAGAAGAAGTGTCACTTTGGAATGTTTCTATATTTATTTAGTACGACTGAGCCACCAGGAGGCGGCTGGGGTGGGGAGTGGACAAATAAAACACCTGATTGTCTCATCATATCCAGACTCATGTCAGACAGAAGTGCATTGATGATACATTTCTGAATTAACCCAGTTTAGTAGGTGCCTAAATATCAGTATTAAAAAGTTCCATAGACCCTGTAGATATGGCAGGTAAATATCACAGCGAGGTCGCATGTTGGTTTGGCTGAAACAACAACAATCTGTGAACATTTTGTTGATAGTCATTATGAAAGCAGTTCCAACCTGCCAAAATATGTGATTTCACAACATTAACTCACTAATGTTGATGGAAAATGTGATCTGGTCACATTTATGAAGTGTTTTTGCAGTTGCAGTTCAGTTTTACAGAAGCTTCCTTCATAGAGACAGTGCTGCTGCCACCCACACACCTTTCAGTCTGGAGCAGTATCAACATGACTCCCCATGTGGGAACAACAGGACACTGTGGTAACAGGACCCAGCACTGCACCACAACAATGCTTCTGCCTTTTTCAGACTATCTACCTGGATCGGCAGCAAAAGGCCCAGAAAATGTTTCTAGAATTTTTTTTACAGCTTTTAATTTCAATATAGTGTCAGGATAGTTACCGAGTTATTGGCAATTATTGGTAAAAGAAATGATCAGCTCTGCCGCTGAACTTCACAGGAAGGGAAATTGATAACTGCAAACATATCCATTCTGTTTCACCTGTCTCCATGGGTTATTTAAACTCATATAGAAAATCTCATGCAGAAAATGCATAATAATAAAATATAATAATTTCCACTTAAATGTATTATTATGTAAATGATGCTACACTATTTGTGGTCTGATATTCACGTTAATAACCCCCTGTATTGAATTAAATATTTACATGAGACATTAAACAAACATGATTAAAGAAGTGTGTGTGTGTGTTTGATACATTGTTCGAGTTTTTCTTGTGACTACAGATAATTAACTTCTAGAGCTGGTCAGTCAAATGCAAAGTGCAACAAAACACGTTTTCTAAGATATCGCCACAAATAATAGAGAAACAAGATACCTTTATTGATTAGAGAATGATTCTCCATCATCTGATGTCATATAGTAAGTGAAAATGACCTCATAGTTCAAAAATGCTTCTGTTCAGCTCACCCAGTATCATTTAAGACTTGACATAACCTCAAGAATACATAAGTTAAAATAAATCATGATCGTACAGTAGCGATCAAAACATTGTGACATCACTACGAAGCCTGAATATGATGTCATATTGTGTAGTAATGCATTAAATTTGGTCTGTAAGACACAACCTATTTAGGTTTTCATTTGGATGTCAGTCTCCCTTCACCAAAGTGGAGAGATATTCAAGAAAATAATTTTTATTTTTCTCTGAGGAGAAAACCTGGACGTAAGAGTAATAGTAAAAGATGTCCCGACAAAGAGAGTTCAGGTCTCCATAAAACACCCACAAATTATCTAACAGTTAAACCTGGAATCTGTGAGTAAAGGCTTTCTGCTTTAATGCATGTAAAATTTGCTTATACAAGTCTATCAACAGAACTAATGACGTTACTGTTGTTGTATAATCTGTTTTCCTCACATGCCTCTCTGCACTGTGTTGGCTATCAGCATCAACACATTTGTGCCAATCATCCCCACATAATGTTTGTCGCTCTGCTCTGGCCTGTAGGAAAACTGAGGCCAAAATGTGGACATGTTGTATTATATAAGTGTATTCATAACCATTTATTTAAGTGAAATATACTGCTTCATTTCCAGAGCTGAGTGAGTGTATCACTCTGTATTTTGGCCACAACATGTTTTCTATCTTGCCATATGCCGCCCCATATGACTGCTGTTATGCTGGGAGGCAGTGAGTGTGTGTGTCTGTGTGTGTGTGTGTGTTTGTGTGTGTGTGGATGTGAAGGTATGTGTATTAGAGTACATATGAGTGTGCGTTGTTATACTGTACCTCCCATGGTTTCACCCGAAGCCCACGCAACCAGTGCTTGTCCACAAACACACACACAAGTTCGCACCCACAAAAGCACTATCACGCGCACACACACACACACACACACACACACACACACTTAGACAAGCTAATGCTAATGAGCAGGCCCTGGCGGATGACACCAGGCACAATGGCACTTTGTTGCCAGAGCCTGAAACTCATTTTCCTCTTTACACCAAGCCGCTTTAGCCTGTACAAATTAGGGCCTTTATGAAAACATAGCCTCCCCCTTGTGACTGCTGGAAAACTGTTTACACATCTCTACAATATGCTAATACTGCGTGGGTGAAATTTTGGTTGCATGCTCCAAAACTCGCCCACCCCCCCCAACTGTTCTCCATGTGGCTAACCGCATGCAAAAGCAGAAAGATAATCGTGGACCTCAGCTGATGCCTCTGTCCCTTAGGAAGTGGAGTAGGATGCAGAACTGTGTGTCGTGATTGTGTTGTCGTACTGCAGTCAGGGTCTGACGTCACGCTGTAAATGCTGCGGATGTGATGCTCATCAGAAACACGGTGGCAAGGTCAGTGGTACGGGTTGCACTGCACACTCAGCTACACGGAGAGGAGGGATGACATATGTTTCTTCCTTTTGTTAAACTATTGTAGCTCTGTGATCAGTTTCATCAATCCAGCTGGCAGACCCCAAACATGGTCGGGAGAAACCCACTCCTTCACTATTATTCTGAACTCAGGTGCACCACAAGAAGGCTGCCTTGGTCCTCTGTTATCATGATGTTGGCACTTGTGAACTCTCTGTGTGGACTGTAATGTTTCCTATTTGACATTAAAATCCATTTCTGTTTCTCCTTAGTGTGGCTCCCAGAGTATTTGCTTTTGGTGGTGTTTCCTTTTTTCTGTTGCCAGTACAAAATATTTGTTTTTACTCTTTAGAAAAGATGTGTTTCATGTTTAGGCTATTGCGAGTTTCCCACAAAAAAATGACTTCCATCGCCATTTATTTTACTAGGTTGTTTATTGTTTCAGAATCATTGTGGAGATGTTGGCCCTCCAGTAGCCTACCTGTAAAGGGTTCACTGAAGGGCCATTAAAACAGTTTGAAAGGATGGGTAGCAGAAGCTCGATGTCCACATAAACTGATACAATCTACAAAAATAACCAACTTTGCAAAAAAAAATTTGGTTTGTGTACACAAATAATGCTCCGAGATAGTTTGTGTAAAGATTTTAACTGCAGCACTGTGACAGAGGGGATGGTATCCACAAATATTATCTGGAGGGATCACAGTAGCTAACAAAGGACAGACAGTGCAGTCAAATACACACAGCAACAGGTTGTCAGTAAAGACAAACAAGCTCAACTTTGTGCATATACAGCCTGGACATTTTAACAGCTTGTGGTTTTCATTTCTTGGTAAATTGGTGGAGGTTTCAATGCAAACTTCAAAGTCTGCAGGAAGGAGAGCAGCCATCTGTCCCTCTCCTCTCTCCTGCCAGCCGTCCTGTATATCTTCTATAGACTGCTGATGCAACAGCATATAACAATGTCAAGCCACGATCACAGAGCTTCTCTCTACTTCAAAGCACAGTATTTTAAAACGGAACTAAGTGGTAGAACCAATGTGCAGCTGTGTTTTGTCCATTAAGGCTGTGGTAACGAATGTTACCGAGCTAAAGTCTGAGGGAGAATCAAAACTATTATATTGCTGGAAAGACAAAATGGCCAGTGTAATGATTATAACTATACAACTGTGGTAAAACAGCATGCTGTTTGAATACAGTCTCAGAAACACACACACACACATATACGCACACACACACACACACACACACACACACACACACACACACACACACACACACACACACACACACACTCAGGATTGCTGAGATGGGTGTGAGAGACTCTTGGCAGGCCACATTAACTCACAGTTAACATTCACCTGTATAATAAAGTGAAAAATAAATATAAGCTGACTGTTGAATAGCTATGATAAAATATAAAATATGTATCCCAACATAGGGTGGCTGTGGCTCAGACTTAGAGCGGGTCTTCACTAATCAGAAGGATGGTGGTTTAATCCCTGTCTCCCCCAATTATCCCTGACGGCTGTGCTGGCAGTGTATAATGGTGTGCTGCAAAGCGCTATATGAATGTATGTGTGAATGGCAACACTGTACTATAAAGTACTTTGAGATGTCATCGAGACTAAAAAAAGCTCTATATAAAATTCAGACCATTTACATTATAAATAAAACAAAAAGGCAAGAAATATGGGAAAAATGAAAATATGACGATGGTGAATGAAGAAGTCCATATGTTCCAAGTTGCTGTTTGAACATTAATATTCTGAACTTGAAATGAAAAACGTAGATAAAATAGGGTCAAGATATTTAAATTTTTAATGTGTCGGCATGTTTTTTAATGTCTCATGTAAAATAAGATATTCATAGGTACAACTTTAATCTGAAAGATTTAATACCACTGAAGTACTGATGTTGTATATGCGGAAAGCCAAAGACACATTTCCCGATGACACATGCACACACAAACTGGACTACTAAAAGTACAGCATTCACACATACCTGACCAGTCTACCAGCTGTTGTCCGGAAAACAATTATGGCTACAATTATTACAATAATCAAAAAGTGTCCCATTATGATCACAGAACAATAAACAGGCAGACACAAAGCAGATAAAACACTCAGCACTACAAAAGCAACCAGAGACATTATCAATCCAATCCAAACTGTGTCCAAGTGAATGTGGGACGACCAGATACTGGTTAAAAACCTCATTCTGTGATGTTTGCCTAAATGAGAATGAGTATGGGCAGCACAGCGTGAAAAATCCTCCCAGCAACAAGATAAAAAGGCTCTTTAGGTCGTTAAAAACAGTTTCAAAAAGTACAGAAAGAGTTGGACTTTGACGACAAGCAAAACAAGCTTAAAATCACCACAACCCCCAAACAAAATCCAAATCTACTACTTCACATTAGCTGCAGTGATTCCCGAGCGACCTCTCAACAATCATCTATCAGATCTGTCAATAATTTTAAGTGTTGTAACACTGTATAAAGGACATTGGTTGCCTCCATTTGGAACTCCACATGTTTAACTGAATGTAGGGAGCAGCACCCTGCTGTGTTGATGTAACAAGTCCGTAGTCATATGAAACTGATGGTTTAGTTGGGCCAATTGTATCACCATCACTAATTATCTTTACTATCAACATCATTTACTTGAAGTGTAGGATGTAGACAACAGGATGGTGTTGGCCTATCGCAGGTCTGATCCCTGTCATAAACACCCTTCATGACGGAGTCTATTCAGATGTGTGCAGACGAAACTGACTAGATTTCACTGCTCACGTCTAAGTGGTGGTTCAGCTTCGGAGGCAGATGAAGGGGGAACGTGGGATACTGCTACCCAAAATATAAGATCATTTGCACATGCAACGTTTATCCAGAAGGTTTGATAGTAGAGCCAGGTTCAATGAATGAGTCATCTGTGACGAGTAGCAGGTGAATGCCTGTCCGAGGTTCAGATCCTGTCACCCTCCATCTTTGCCTTCTTTGCCTCAATGGACTCTTCTTCTTTTGTCAGGTAGACTTTCTATAGTTACAGTTCATCCACCATTTCTGAAACCTGGGGAGAGCTACAAATAGCTTCAGTGGAACACAATCACACTGTCCTCTATCTGTTTTGGTTGAACAGTGGCAGACCCACTTCTTTTGTGGAGGTGCCCAGTGGCAGACAGAACTACTACCTCTAAACTCTATTGATGTCATCAATGCAATCAATGTTTGTGAAGTCAAGGCAAACGTGGCTTCAACTATTCAATCAAAGCATGGATCCTGCAGCAGCCCAGGAAGCATGTATGTAGTTCTATCTCCAAAACCATCTAAAGCTGATTTTTAAGAAGTTGTAATTTCCAGTGACATTGTCATCCATGTTTTGGACTTGAAACACAGAAAGAGATATGGGATGCTCAAGCTGCCCAATTTTCAAGCTTCACATAGCTGTTAACTTAAGGGGTGCTTAGACCACATTAGTTTGCCTCTTGAGACTATACATTTGTGTGTCTTAATTTCCTTTATTGTCCACCCTGGATCAATGTGACCGCAAATACAGTCTGGCACATCTCCACTTTCTCCCTCGATCAAGAAATGAAGCTATCTTGCACATTTGGATTCATAGCTTGTGAGACGCCGCTTGAGTTAATGTGCTACTGCTGAGACCTTCTGCCCCCTCATCCACCTCACCATTCACGCTCATTGAATACATACACCCCTTCACTTACTGATAGCACACAACTAATTTACTGTCAGGGACAGGGACACAAAGAAAACTGCACAATTAAACACATTGTTGCACAGATTAAACAGGAAAAAATAAAAGTGAGCTGGCAAAACAGAGATAATTCTTCAGTTTTTTTAATATACTCTCAATATTAATGCATGTATTCCCCTTCTCTCTCTGGTACTGTTAGTTTATTAATAATTGCAGCAGAAAGCTTGAAAAATCTACCTGAAACTCACCATGACCACTCTTTAGAGACGCTGAAGGCCTGTACATGGAGATAGGTGGCGAGGAGCGGTGCCTCATCACATGCTGGTGATGTGGCTCAGCCCGAGCATACGAAGCCGCTGCCACCCGTGATCTGGTGGTCACAGAGTTCTCTGACCTCCATGACAGGGACACGCCCTGCTTAGCAGACATGGCAATACATCCCAGAATCAGCCATACCACCCAGGTTTTCTGATAGAGGGTAATGGAACCAGGGGCTTGGCAGCCAGGGGTCCCTTTCATGGGACCCCGTAAATGTAGAGCACCCATGGGGTGCATGGCAGAGGGCAGAGCAATTCAATCAGACACGGAGCACAACAGAGTGTTCTACAGACCAACAGCCTCATGATTGAGATAACCCCATAATAATAAAGACCAGTAGCCAGTCAGCACCTGGTGCTACCAGACATGTCACTCTCACGCCACTCAGAGAGGCAATAAACTGAGATTAGACAACCAAAGACAAAGGAAAAAAAATTACCACAAGACAAAATCTCAAATTTGTCTAACATACATTTTTTCCTGATGGCCTGAAGATGACTAGAATTATAGCGAGAGGATAAATGGGCACCTCTTGCATAGGACGTATGGCTCAGCCTTTATAGCCATTTGTTAGCTCACCTGCTGTCCCTCATACGCTCCACTCTACTCACACACTACACTCACTAAATCTCAGCCTATCATCACTTCTCCGATTCTCTCATCAGATGTCTCCGGGCAATCTCGCAAAACACATTCAGAGCCACAGAGAGGGGAAGAAATCCTCACTGTCTGATCCCTGCGCAAGTTTCAAAGTGACTTTGCTTCAAGAGAAGTCGTGAAACAGAGTAATCCACCTCTCCGTCCACTTCTGAACGCTCCACTTGTTTGTCTTTCAATTTCACTTTCGGAAGATTTTACAGGCATCCATTAAAAAAATCACGGTATATCAGGAGCAAGAAAAGAAAAAGCATTTTCTTTGCTTCGCCTTTGGTGTCCGAGACTTCTTTTGATGTATACGCTTCTGTGATCTCACCACACGCACTTCAACAGTGAAACGACAGACGATCTGGAAGCCAGAAGAGCTGCAGCAAGAGTGAGGGTGCAAGAGAGAAAGAGAGAGAGGGAGAGAGAGAGAGAGAGAGAGAGAGGGAGAGGGAGAGGGAGAGGGAGAGGGAGAGGGAGAGGGACAGCACTGGTGGTGGGGACAGGGGAATGTTAAAGCAAATAGAAATTGAGAAGTGAGCAGTCTGATGCAAATGTTGACAGGGACAGTAAAGAAAGAGAGCAGGATACAGAGATGAATGAGTGAAGTCACAACAATGCAAAATGCAGTTTATCATTGAGAGGAAGAATATAAATCACAGATGCAGACTGTATCTGAACACTGTAAGTGACCAGAAGCCGAGAGACGTGTGAACTAAATACATTCTGAACAACAAGAGTTTCAGACGTCTGAAATCAGTGGACACACAACAACAGCTTAAGCTGTTTACAGACATGTACTGCAGAGAAATAATTGGCTCCGGACTTTCTCTAAATTTGCCTTTCGCACATAAGCAACGCAGCAGGAAATCTTCCATTCATACGTTTTCACGGCAACAGACAAAACTCCAAAGTGTTCAGGCGAGGGTAGCACAGCACGCAGGGGCAGGATGTGACGTGTAAATTCCACCGCATCGATCACGTGTTTGTTTCACAGTGCATTGACAAGGGAGTTGGTCTGCATCACCAAAAGCTCTCGAATCTCGTTGTCATTCTAAGTTGACATCTTCCTCTGTATCTTTTATGTGTCTAACACCTCTTTTTCATCCTTTTTAGCTTTGCATGGTGAATCCTCCAGAGGATCACCTGATGTACTGTCACAATTATGGGCCCACTATACGGGGGCTGGCAGAAGAACCTCCAGAGAATGACTCAGACATTTGCTTTCTCACATACAACCCCTGTGGATAATTTCAAGAGATTATCCGGAGTTAAGTGCACATCTTAAAGCAGCTTTAAAGTTATAGACAACACCTACTGCAACCACGTAGAAAGAGAAAGGAAGTCCTTCAGATATTAAATTAATCAAATATAATACCAGGAAAGGACAAGCCAAATGGCAACTGAATGTAAACAACCTACTTTGGGAATGCTGGGCCAAATGATGTTTATGCCACTAAATTTCAATTTCAATTTGAAATTGACGAGCACGTAGAGATGAGAGAGGTAAACATGGAAATGATCTGATGAAAGTAAGACAAATCAGCTAAGAGTGACATCCAGGGACAAAAAGAGCTGCACGGAAATGACAGCAGAATAATGGGACTGGAATGCTCTTTGTATCTGCTGCTGTTGCTGAGCTCTACCTGCCATCACAGCAGTCAAATCATGTTGTGTCTGTGGACACCAACTAATGTCTCAGAGCCTCCCAAAATAGTAAATTACCAAAGCTAAGAAGCCTGATGGCTGCTGATACTCATGCCAGTAATAGAACAATGGCTGAAAATTAAATCAGGCCAGCGTTCCTGTTGCTATTTCGAGTAAAGCTTGCACAGTAAGTCTTACCAGCAGGAGAGCAGTTGCCACAAAATCAGGCGGAGAAGCATTAATGGTCCATTGAGTTCAGAAATATTCAACCATTGAAGTACATGTGTTATTCAAAGTCTGCGTTCTTTGATTTTGTGCTTTTGATTACATACTATTTTTTAAAAAAATATATAAAATGACTGATTACAGAGTGGATATGTGATTAGGCTAATTATCTATTTTTTCCTCACATTCAGAATTGCCAGGTGAAGTATCACAGTTGTGGGCAGATTTCTTTTTCAGGCGTTCATTCTGATGATCAGAATAATGTATGCATTTCCCTAACATGAGGAAAATAGCTCATTTTAAAAAGAGTGGAAAGCCAATAACTTTTGAAGTTAAGTATCATGAAAACAACCCAGCAGAGTGAGACAAGTTGTCATTTATTAAAATGGCTGATTCCAGTTCCATTAAGCCCAGAAACTCGTTTTTTATTAAAACACTTGGATTTTCACACAGGGGGCTCTGCTCTGTACTATGAAGATTAAATGAAATAACTGTTTACAATGAAAATATATATCATTTTACGCAGCTAAGTGAAAGTTCAGTCAGGAGGGCTCATCTTGCACATGCCCTCTAAGTCACTTGCGCAGTTCTTGCTTCACCGGCTAATTCTAATTTACAACCTGACACGCTCGCCGTGAACCAGTCACCTGTAAGCTTTTTAAAGTTGAACATGTTCTCTCCTCCTGCTTCATCAGACAACCCAACTCCGTGCTCCATTCATCATGTACTCAGCACCTAATCAATAGGAAGCTTCAATGGTGCTGCACTTCCTGCTGGGGTCCAAGTGCCAAAGACTATGATTCAGTTTATGATATATTTGATTTTATACAAATTAACTCTCTTTTATTTGTTTCTCTATATGACTCTCCTCTTTAAATGTGAAATTTAGAATCAGATCATCCAATTCGCTCATGTGCATTAACCATAGACTCTGTATGAGAAGCCAAAATATGCATATGCCATTTTGCTCTAGTGACATCATCTGGAGCCAGAGTTGGTGCAGTTAGAACTATCTAAAATAAAAACATATTTGGAATAAATATATATATAGCATTCACTTCCACTGTTTAGTTTGGTCCATGTCCCATCTGGAATTAAGACCATGATTTCTCATTTAAATTCTCACTGGTCTTTATTTAGTATTCATTATGATATGTAACTTTAAGTGTTGTCGCTATTCCATCAGCTCACAGTACACGTTGATGGCAGTCTACTGCAGCAGTGGCCCATTTTCACAATGTTTACGCAGTGAATAACTTTGACCTTCATCTTTGACCTTCACATGGAGGTTTAATCCTGTCAGTGATGTGACCCCACATCAAAATCCATTATCACTCCTGTGGCGGGGGAGAATTCTGAATTATTACTTTATTGGCTACCGCCTGTGATGCCTTTACCACTCTTCTTCAGGTCATAAGGGTAAAGTGACAGAAGCATGTGAACAGTCATCATCCTTTCTGCTCTCATTGTGACGAGGACCACACAACAAAGGCCGACATCTGTAACACCAATTTGCCACGATGCTCCGAACCCAGGAAAAAAAAGAGACTTAAACACTATGAAGACAGGCCGCAACTTTCTTGGGATATTATGCCACTGCTAGAGTAATCCTATTAGCACTCTTCAAATTGTTGTTCAGTCACTGGATTTACTACTTTGCCCTTGAAAAAAATCATTCTCCTCCAAAACAGAACCTCCCAGATACAGGTCTTCCATTGTGTGATTTAAAACACACAGACATATATCATCATGCCTATCAACTCATTCAGCCACAAATAATGGAGAAATCTTCTTCTGAGGAAGCTTTTAGGTCGACCTCTTCCTCTCAACAACAAGCTGACTCCTGCCATTTATTATATTTGTCGGGGGCTTCTCCTCATTATTGCTCATGTAGGTGTCACAGACCAACACAGATGATCCCGATCTGCAGACTGTGTCTACAACATTTAGTTTGGAACTCTTTGATCCAGTTAACTGTTGGTAGGGTTGCATGATATGTTGATATACATCATCTGATGATAGATGAGTGTTTGGAGTTCTATGGTTTGTTTTCGTTGGAATGCAAAGAACAGTCTGTACAGCCCTATTTTCCATCAATTATGTGAAGCATGTATGGTCCTACACATGGCACGGATGCAGGCAGGGAATTTGAATAAAGCTAGCATGAACAAACAAAAACGAAGGGGAGTGAATGTGCCACAGAACGTAGTAAACATGAACATGAGGAAGACAGAAAGAGCTTCTACCCAAAGAGGAGAACTTCTGTTGCATGGATGTGGAGTGGATATAAACCCTAGGACACAGACCATAAAACTGTAGATTGCAATTGACCGGTCCCCAAAACACCAATAACCTCTTTCACTGCTGATGCAATAAACATCAAACTGTATGGTGAGAGGCACTAAAGAACAGTGGAGCGGTTCAAAACAAAACCCTGATTCAGATGTTACAGGAAGCTTTTGTCAAAAAAATAAATATTACAACTAGTTCTTCCATGCAGCATGGAACTATTCAAACCAATTTCATATTTTATGTTGCAACTTTATACTTAAAATAATATATATTTATTTGTATATATATTTTTACCCCATAATGACAAAGGAATTTCAGAAATGGAAAATCTGAAATATCACTGGTCCAATCTTATATATATAAATATAAATCTATATCTTCAGTATAATGGAATAAGAGTGCCGTTACTGGTCAGTGAAGTTTTAAGCAGACCTCAAGAAGCTGAATCAACTGTAATTAAGATATTAGTTGAATGGAAAGTAAATGTTAAATCACATCTAAGCGTAATCAGCGTTTAAGTATAAGCATTAAAATAAGTAATGTGAACAGTTTGTTAAACTGGGTTTTGCATTAAATGTGTCCGAGATTAAAACAGACTGAGACACCATGATGTCAAGTGGACTCTTTGTCCCACAGTCCAGACTGGGTCAGTCATACAAGAGAAACCACCATACTCCTATCCCACGGCGCAGATCCCATTTCATCAAGATGAATAAAATTCAATCACTAACATCTTCTTCAAAGGCAGCGCGTGTTGTATTTCTCTGGTCTCGGTGCCTTCACAGTACCCACATGTGCTGTGCTGAGAATCTCTCAATTCATCACCACAGTTTCTTTGGCAATCAGAGGCTGCAGAGAAGCACAGGGTTATCCAGGCAAGTGCTGCGGAAAATCGATCGGGCCACTGAACCGTGGAGGCCTGCCTCTGCCTCTGCCTCGCTGTGAGCCCGGGGAATAGACCGGAGTGATTCGAGATAAAACCTCAGAGCAGAAGACAAACTGCATTAAGACTGTGTTGCTCAAAAGACCACAGAAGAGTCAGTGAAGTTGTCCGCTTTGTGCTCCGTATTAAGAATTCCCTCAATGCTCACTTGCTCGCAACTTTTCAAAGTTTAAGTGAGTGACAGGGGAAAAATAAGGAAGTGGTAATAGAGCAGGTTTTATATGGTTGAGACCGATCCACAGGGTGGAGGGTGGAAGTAACTAACATCCACTTTACAGAAACAAAAACAGCAGCAAATCCTCAAACTATTCAGCTTTTTAGATACAAATAATTATCGAAAAATGTTCTGTCAATCAACTTAATGACTAATTGATGAATTTCCCACTAAATATAAGTAAACATTGCACAGCCAGACGAGGGGGCGGCTACTCTGGATAACACAGCACACTGTACACAGAGAGGCATGAGGAAAGACTTGTTGGTTTGATTCACACTTAAATTCCTTGCCACTCGTGTCAATTTAAGGCAAAATGGCCTCTTATGATCCATAATACATTTTCATTTTGCCTCATGACCCAATGTGTAATGTTTAATAAATCCCCATCTCAGTCGGTTTTCATTTCTGAGGAGATCAAGTGGTTGGCTGGACTTCTGGGCTTAAAAGAAAGTTCAGGCTTTCAGGGGAACAAGTGCAAACTGTGATAAATCAGTTCAGTAAAATTAAAAAAATTATATTTTAACAACTACACTTGTTCTGTTATTCGGGAAAAAAACACACTTAGCTCTGCTGCCTTGGAGAACAAACCTGGTATATAGAGCTGGCTTCTAATAGCAGTCATTTTTGTCAGGGACCTCGTACAACAAAAAATATTCTGCTTGCACCATGTACCAGATTTAGCTACCAGTTTATTCCCATATGCAGCCCCTGGGCAGGTAGAATGATTCACTTTTCTGTTTCCATTGCAGTGACAAAGTGACGATGCTGAGAAGAAAGCATTTATAAAGACACGTTAATTCCCAATTCTAGAGCAGCAGAAGAGTGAAAAGATAAAAAAAAACTGACTAAGAATCTATCTTTTAATCTAAAAGGACAAAAAAGGGCAAAATCCCAGTTTTGCTGTCAAAACTCTTCCACATGTTGAAACTACACTCTTTGTCTTTGTGAATGAAAGTAGGCTCACATGGAGTGTCCTTGGTTTTGTCTCCGCTCGTAAGAAATAATCAGAGGACGTCCTCTTGCTATAAAAAACAAGTTAATTCAGGACGGGTCTAAATCTCTCAGGTGGCTGTTGATACCAACACAACAGTTCCATTAAAGTAAAATTAAGTGCCACAAAGACGGTGCCTCAGCAGAAATATACAGCGAAGCCTGTCACATTAACATAAAGCATGCCCTTCAGAAATTATTATACTTCCTAATCTCAGGAACGCTCAAATGCAGCAGAGCACAAATGACCTGTCCAGTGTGATGCATGGATGTTTTTTTGTTTTTTTTCCACCCACTGAAGAATTCCAGCTTCCCCTGTCCTCCCCTCTCTTTCTCTTTATTTCTTGCGCTCCTCCTTCTTCACCTCTTGTGGAAGAACGGTGAGGTAGGAAAAGGCAAATGAAGGTCAACAAACACACAATCCTGCAGTTATCAAAAGTGTATTAACATGCAGACGTTCGTTCTCTTACACTTCAAAGAGGAAAACCAGAGCACATCAGCCCCTCCTTCTCTGACCTCACCCTTCTGCACCATCCAGGGAGAGGATGGAAAACACACCAAGAACAATATAATGACACAGAGCTTCATCTCCAGCCTGTTATCAAACTACTACCATGAGGAGACCCTCCCTATGACATGTGCTTGCACTGCAAATTCTGTAAGTGAGATATCATTCCGCAGATGTGATTTATTCTAGGGAGTGATTGGATTATCTAATGCTGTATATATATATATATTTTTTTTTTAATTAAATTAAATTTTTATTATATGAAACACACTGGAGAAAACATCACTAGGATTTTATTACTTTAGATTTCTTCCAATAGATTCTTTTAACCTAAATCTTAAACACTGAATCTTTAAGATGTGGCGATTCTGACCTTAGGCACATTATGTAGAAATATATACATATTAATTGTATTATAACGTCCTTTTCCAGTTATCACAACATTTTTCAACATCAGCATTTGACAGTTAATAACTGTTTTACAATACAGCCCTGAGTGTCAACAAGATGGTAAAATAGAAAGGAGTTATAACTTTTGCAAAATTAGAAAGAAAACATCCAAAATGGCATATGATAGTATCGTACATTAAACTACTGGGTTTTTTAAACTGGAATAATCAGGATTTGCTCTGTAACATATAACCGGGAATATGAAAGGAATATTCTATTTGCAGTTTATGTAAACACCACAATCAAAATAATGTCTTATTCTGCATAAGGTCAATATTTGGTGTATTAGTGTCCACGTAAACATAGTCAATGATATATTTTTATAGACAAGTGGAAACAGCTACTACAGGGAAAGTCAATAGGTTATTAAAGTAATTAAAGTTATTATTAAAGTAATACGATTTATCAGTTGGTGAACGCAAATATGTTGTGTAAGCGAAACACTCAATGTAAAAAAATCATTAACCTCGTGGTGGCAGGGGATCATCAAAGTCAGAGTCGTCTTCTGGGGACCATGAATGTATGTGTAAAATGACATGACAGAAACAAAAGCCAAGTATACTGATGAGGAAGACAAGTTTTGTTATCTAGAAACAACAGCCCCAATTTTATTTAAAGCCATTTGATCTGTTGATTGATTTGTTGGACATCCTGACTCCTTTTCAGAAATTGAAAGTAAAAAAGCAAACGTGAACATTGCTTAAAACCTTGGCATTCGATTTAGCTGTTTTGCTCGTCAAAGCCCATATCGGAATTGTTTTTTCACTTAAATTTGGTAGGGTATGTTTACAGTGCGGTGCCGATGGTCAGGGTAAGGATGTGGAGACCGCTGGATCGATTGGAATGATCTAGCACAGAGACAATTATAAAGACCAGTGAAAGGGAAAATAGACTCCCTGTCATCCTGCTGATTGCTGTTATCGCCTGCCAGACCACTCACTTGTGACCAGCCCACCCCAATCAATGCCCAGCGGAGAAAATCCGGACCCCCCCCCCCCCCCCCAGAGAGTAACCCTTTATGTTTTTGCACCATTCATAAATAGTTTGAAATTCATGTTCTATTTGTTTCACACCAGTGTTTAGAACATGCTAAAATATTGGTAGAATCTTGGATGCAGCCACTGGCTGATGGCTGATGGTGGTAAAAATGCTAAGCTAATGACATCAATACCCTATTCATATCTAGGAAACATGAATATTGAAAGAAAATACTTACAGTAGTACTTTCAAACAAATGGATTGGTACGAGTGATATAGAGACATCTCAGGGTTACACACCAAAACGGGCAGAAAGTTAGGCAAAAGTTTTTTCTGCTCTAATATTTATTGCCAATGGTTGTTGTGGCCCGAGAGGATCAAACCGATTTAATATGAGCATTTAATTACCTGCAATACATATTCCCACATGCTCCCTCAACTTCTCACTCTCTCTATTTTTTTTTTATTAGCTAAAGTTTGATGAACTACCTGAACCCTCCTGGCAGCCTCCATTTAACTGGGGTACATTTAACAAACAGAAACTGAAAACAATGTTTCAGAAATTGAAAGATTTTGATTTGCATTTTTTTTTTATTTGAGTGGGTCGAGTACTATCTCTACAAATCAGATAGCTTGTTGTGTCTTGAACCTGTTGCTGTTTGTTTGTTGTACGGGATATTAAGTCAAAGTTTTATTTAAAAAAACGTGGATACAAACATCATGTCACACCTCAAAGAGATGGATATGGACTAAACAATATAATGTATTTTTTTTTAATTAAAAAGGATTTATCCTTTAGTCTGCACACAGCAGTTAAACTGTATGTTCTTTTCATTTGCATGGGTTTGAAAGAAATCCATCCGCCCTCGATGTGGGAGATTCTCTGAAGTCTGTTCTCAGCGTTTACTTTTTAATGTGTACTGAATGAAACTACTAGTCAGTAAAATAAGAGTCCTATCAAAAGACAATGGACATTTTATCCTGTGTCCATTTGAAATTATCTAAACTGATTAGAAGGGACATAATGGATGACATACAGCAGACATGAATAACAACAAACAATTTTGGTGCGAATAAATTTGTTTCCATTAGATTATCTTTGCTTTTGCAGGTAGCAGATTTGGATAAGGGTGCATCTCTTATAGACAAACAAATGTACTACACACTACTGCATTGACAGAGAGGGCTCTAGTGTAAATCCAAATAAACAGAGATGCTGACCAAGTCTTTTCACCAACATTAAGAGAATTCCTGCAACTAATATATGTGCACTGATGTAAACACTGCATCCACAGTTAGTCTGGACGTGCTAAATGGGACATCTGCAGACGCAACTGTTTCTACTAAGCTACTTCAACCACTGTCTGCAGGGTGGTGGTTTACCTGCGTCATCATCATCACTACACAGACTGTCCTCACTGACTAGGTCAGGTACTGCACAAACTTTATGGTTCTTTTTCCCAGTGCACACAGTGCTTGCTTCCCGCCTGCCTCAGTATTTTTAATTGAATTTAATTGAATTCAGTCATATCAATCAACTGGGCTGTAAATCTCGATCGGCGATACCTCTTTCCCACTGCATATCCATGATTGATCCTCCCATTCACTTTCTGTTCAGAAAGACCAACACAAAAAATAATAAACGATTCCATTCAGGTCCCACGTGACTGTGCCCAACACAAAGCTGAGTTCACCCTGCTGTATTTCCTGTGCTGCGTTCACATCCATATTTCAGCGGGTGCTGGGCTGACCTGGGAGGTCGTTTACTCTCTTATTGCACCACTTCATCTTTTGTCAACCTCCTCATCATAAGCTCTGCGACAGACTTATGATGGATGAAAGCTCCAGCTCCAAGAGGTGTCCACCTCAGGTGGATCATGTTGCATGCATTATTAACAGAGGACAAGGTCAGCCACACTGACCAGAGTCGCACACGAGATTCAATGTATTTCTCATATCATTCATTGCAGTTAGGTGGTTATTTTTTGAGACCGCAACTAACTCAAAAACTTTTGGTGCTTCTATGGAAGGTCAAGTTCCTTTTAAGGGAGCATTTCTGTCTGCAGTGCATCTCGGTTTTCTACCTCAAACATAAGAATCGTTCCTGCTCTATACGTCCCACAACATCAGCATTAAAGTACAACTTTTGTTCACACTTAGTGGGCAGTGACTAAACCACAGACAGTGTCCTCTGGTAAAGAAATCCCCCCTATAGATCGTCTAAGTATTACAATGCTTACTTACATTTAGTGGTTAGGTGACCTTTCATGGCTTAAGTGCTTAATTTAATAATATCTTTCTTCTAACACTGTATCATCATGATTCATCAAGGCAGAATGTGTGTAAAATCACTGCAGTGAACGTGACCGTGCCATCAGGAGCACAGAGCGCACAAGAGATCACTCTCAAAAACATAGAAAAACAATTCACTTTCAAACTTCTACTTCCAGATAATATCCGAGGGTGGAGGTTAGGATCCACTGATGTGTGAGGTAATCGGTCCTATGGCTCTAAATGTATAAATACTGTGGTGACATTAGCGTGATGCTGCATGATGGGTGCACGCGAACGGAAGGATGAGGAGGAAACGAGGGTTCAGTGTTGACTGATCAGCTGATATAGCTTCTATAGATCTGTGATCTTTGTGCTGAACTGAGTCCAGTATTAGATCGACTGACAGAACTGAACCGGTAGAAACACAAGCAAATAAAATAATTCTGTTCAATTTTATAGATTGGGGACAACATTTAATTGTTTGGATTATTAAAAATATGGACAGGTGATTCAACAAGTTCCCTCACAGTGTGAAGCCATTGAACCTTTTTTTATTTCAAGCTCCATTATCTCTCTGTCGTCCTCACTCTCACTCTATGTATTAACAGCAGCAGCGGTGGATCAGTGTATTTTCTTTATTAGTGACATCACTGCTCTCCCAGAAGGTTGCTCGTCAATGTCAGTGTCAGAAAGTTTTGCTTCCTCTTCTCATTGACTCACCGGAGAAAGTCATTTGTCAGCAGGATCATTTAATATTCATGAGGTGCTTTGCACTGACCATTTATAGTTGAATGTGGGCGTGTAGAGGGCGGGATATGAGGCAGCCAGTACGAACGTTTCTAGGTGGACTGTGATTTATAGCGTGAACATTGCGTTCAGGTGGGTGTTTTATAAATCACAGGGTTTTTTTCTGTACGTACACTTTTAGTAGGAATCTTACGCACTGTTTTAAAAATGAGGCCCCAGTTCCCTACAGCTATACCACAGCCAACAGCCATTCACTCTGCACTGTACTGACCTGCCTGCTTCCCTGCTCTGTCTGCCTCTCTCCACCAGATAAACGCATGTTAACCCAGCCGGAGTATCTGTGTCTGCCTCTGGGTCCACTATAAAAACCTCAACGTAACATCATCTTCACTGCATTAACAACCTTTGGTATTTTACACTTTGAATTTACAAAAGTTCAAAATGTTCAAATTGTCAATTGTCTTCATGTGACTACTTGCGGCAGGTTGCTGCAGGTTTATCAGATCTGTATCCACCTGCTGCTCCTGGAATGATATGACCACTGAGACTTAACCGTACTGTCAAACAGCTCAAGGGGAAAAAGAAAGTTGAACAACAAACCAACCACTTCTTCTGCTGACATCAAGAGAGCACGAGGTGACCTTTTCTATTTTCCTGGCTGTTGAACAGACTGTCTTTTCCCCAGCCTCTTTAAATATCCTGCATTCATCTGAAGTGAGATCATTGACCCAGCAATGGGCCTGTTAATGAGACATTTATTGGTATAGTTAATCAAATAACCCAGGATGGTGTTAGTTTACTGAAGAGGCTGAGACACAGCGCTGCTTTTCCGATGCATCTCGGAACACTGTTACTGTTGCTGTCAAGGTCGAATGCTCAACAGCTGAAAGCTGATATTTACAACGCTGTGGCCTTAGTGGAAATACAGTCCACTGTTCAGGAAGTGGATGTGAAGCCAAAATGAGAGAACTTGAAACACTTTAAAAACTGAAAACTATTTCTCTTCTGCAGTCTATAGGAAGTTTTGGAAGGATTGATACATGCCTTGTGGCACGCACGCACACACACACGCACACAGACAGACCCACTTAGATCTCCCTTTGAAACAGGCAGCTGTCTGTCTGTTGACACAGGGTTTCATCATTGCTGTGGCCCAGATGGCGTGTGTGTATGTGTGTGAGTATACAGGGTGTGTGTGTGTGTGCGTGTGTGTGTCTTCTCTTGTAGAACCTTGGGCCAAGAAAAAGTTGATCTCCAAGTCAACTTACAGAAACGTGACCGCTCTGCGATGACTGTGATAGTTTCATCCCAACCACTCAAAGCCTTCACGTACAGTGATGACCTATTGGGAGTTAAGCCGAGGGCTAATCATGTGTTCCAAGAAATCGAACTTTACAGAAAAAAAGAAACCAAAAATCGACTTTGTGACTTTCTTTAAAAGTTGCACACTTGTAGTCATCTAATTCAAACCAGATGTCAACTTGTTTGCATCAACAAAGTAGTCCTCCAACCCCTTCGATGACCCATTCGAGCACCTCTTGAAACGGTGCCCCATTGGCACCAGGTCTACCTGACCTTTGTTGTCATGGTTACAGTAATACAACAATAAATAACAGAAAAGTCGCTGCTTGGTTCGGTTTAGGCACAAAAACAACATGGTCAGGTTTAGGGTTGGGGTTAACTTGTGGTTTGGGTTAAAGTAAGATTTCCCTTAATGTTAGAGCACCTTTGTTGTCATAGTAACTTTAACCTTTCAACCTTTTGTGTACTTTGTGGCTACATCATCTAACATATTTATATTATATTTAATATGGCAACAAGAGGTCGGCTAACAGTAAAACATACGTACAGGTCCTAAAAAGCTGCTTGCATAGAAGACCTACAGGTTTGTCCTTTACAGAGGACAGTGTTGGTCTGATACTGAACAGGCTATATCATAGTTCTCTTAACAAAATGTCAGATTAGATGAGAGGTAAAACTTCTCACAACTACCTTTACAAACATCACTTTTACTGTATTCCTGCATGCATACATGTTATTTGTACAAGTGTGGCCGTCCCTTTTTTTGTTATCTCTTAATGTGCACCAACAACCAACTCGCCCAGTCACCACTTCCTCATGGGAAGAGAGGAAGACATACAGCTGCTTCAGGTGTAAGTGTGTCTGAGATGCTGGTGACCTGGGGACCTGCAGGTCTAGGGGACTATATGAGATCAGGGGCTCAGAGCTGAATCTTGAGCCGTCTAGATGAACCACAGCTTTAAAAAAGAAAAACACTTTTTTTCTTATACTACAAACTCTACCACAAAATTTTCAACCTAAAATCCCAACTCTACTACAGGTTGAAAAAAAAAGCATAAATAAAAAGAAACGTATACATGCATTATGGGGCTTCCTTGGGTTTCAGATGAAATAAGGTGCAAGTCCTCAGCTGTGTCACTCTGCAATAACTGTAATTGTCACTATAATGCTTTTTATATTGGAAGAATACACACCACAGTCTGGACTCAGTTTTATCAACCAACATGCAAACAGCCCTTATTGCCTAACATTACTTGTGTGATGCTTAAAAATGTCCAGTTATTCTTTGTGCTCATTCAGCTATTATGATACGTTTTTAGGACTTCAGTTTGTGGTGCTATTGTATTTATGCATAATCACAATATACAATAAAATGTGTTCTATTATAATTATGTTTTCTTTTGTCCAGACTCTTTATTTTCTCAATTGTTATGTGGGCCAAAATATAGCACTTGGCACAGGTCCACTGTCAGTCAGTCTGCACAGCACAGTGCACAATGCAGAGACAGGCCACATGAGGAGGAAACTAAACAACACCATCCCATCTCTTTTTGTCAGTTGTGCTGATGTGGCTTTATGGTGATTTTCCAATGTTCAGCACATTTTTAAATGACATGGGGACAGAGATGTGAGAGCAGAACAAGCAGAGTTTTTTAACATAACTTCAATCATGTTTCTGCACATGCAACATGATACTGAGAAAGTATCAGTATACTCTGTGTATGAAAGCCCATGTTTCCAGTTTAAAATGGTAAATGGTCTGTATTTATGTAGCATTGATGACCACATGCTTCAAAGTACAGTTTTGTTATTCACACACACATTCATACAGTCTGTGGGCAGAACTTTTTTCTATGAGGGGCCATTCAGGCTTCAGTATCTTGCCAAAGGACACTTCGGCATGCAGATGGGGAAGACTGGGATCAAGCCACCGACCTTCTGGTTGGAGGACGACCACTCTACCCCTCAGCCACAGCCGCCAGTTTAAAGATCACATCAATGTTAATGTAAATATTACCAGTCTAGAAGATTCAAATGAAATAGTCTAAATAAATAAAAAACACTGTCACCCCGAATACACAACTACTGTATGTAGAGCTCCAGGAATCTTTTTTTAACAAGGGGTCCCCTCCTCAAAGGATAGAACATGTCCAGTTAATCAATCAATCTATCTGACTGTATTAACATTGCCAGCAATATACAGACTATTGACCTTATTCTGAATAAAACTTTATTTTGATTGGATCCTTACGTGAGTTGCTAATGGAATATTCCATTCATATTCTCCTTGACATGTCACAGAGCACAGTCAAATTATGTCCACATTTTGTCCTACTACTTGTTAACAGTTAGACCCAGGGCATGTGTCCTCAAGCAGTTAGTAAATGCTGCAAATGTCAATGTCACAAAATGCTTTGAAAACTCCAATATAATATTATAATCCAAGTAACATGCACACATGTCTGCATAATCCAACTGAAGCCAAAATAATCCACCTGTCTTAATTCTATTATTGCTTTTTCTGAGTATGACCTTATTTGAGTTAAGATGAAATGCTGTTTACATGGCAGCGTCTTAATCAGACTTTGGTCTTAATTAGTCAATCACGACAGCAGATGGATTGGATTGGTGTCACAGACACTATCCAATCCATCAAAATGCTGCTAAAGTTCAATCTGATGTACTACGACCGCGACCACGCTTCTGGCTCTGCCAAAAGAAACATCGAGAAAACGGAAAGCAGGAGTCGAGATTCAGGTGCAGATAGAGTAACTGTTACAGATATTCTTTCATGAGTCACAGGTTAATATTCATGTTCAGATCCCATTTGGCTGCTGCTGAGCCTGAAAACTAACATGTAAATGTTACACACAGTAGCTGCTTCCAAAGCCTCCAAACACCCAGTTGCTTTGTATGTTTTTGTGTTGACAGGGAAGTGTGTGTCTGCCTGCATGTTTGCTTTTTAAGAGTTGTGTGTTTGTGTGAGTTTGTGTGTGTGTACGTGTATTTGTATGAGTTTGTGTGTGCGTTCATCAGATGTTGGTACTGCACTTTGGCGTGACTCCATTTGGTTAATGCTGCTGTTGTTGTTATAAAGAGGAAATGACAAGAGCTCTCACAATCATGAGAGTCTACTTTGTAATGTCCTCGGAATCCAACTCAAACTGAGGAGTGTAGGTGTGGACATGAATGCACAATGACACCGCTCCTGCAGGAAGAAATAAATAAAACGAACAGAGCAGCTACACAAGCAGCAGTTAAAGACGCTTCAAGGAACTCCTTCATAACAAACTCTCTCCCCAGACACTTGGATTGTTTCCTTACTTCTTCTATCGTCTCCCTTACACACACTCACAGACACACACTCACTCGATCAAATAGAAAGCTTTAAGGAAACCAGAGACTGCAACGTTTCCTGCCATTTTTAATTATATATATTATAGTATTGAAATGTTTTTATTTTCCTCCTATCACCCAGTTATGTTTGGCCACAGAGGTTTCACATTATGTTTTAATTTTGCCATTTGCCCATTGTCTGATGACAGTATTGCAACTAATCTAGGGACTAAGTGGAATCTCTTTTTATTGTTTGTCTCATTTGGACTCATCTTTCTCATATATTATATTTGGGGATTTACAGGATATTGTTGTGTCTGGCATGTAAAGGACACTGGCAACCTCTGTGTTAGTATTTGTAATATACTTTACAGTTTGCAGCTCCAGGCACAGTAAGCAGGGGCCTGAAAGAAAATATTACAGGGCCCCCAGTTGTGCAGAACCCTGGTTGAATAAATACCCTGATTGAATAAATATGAATAATGAATAAAGTTTCAGCATGAGTAAGGCTCTGAATGATAATAACAAGAACAATAATAATAATGGTCGAGCTGACCTGACACTCATAACTACCTATTAATTCCTCAAACGTGTGTCTGTATGTAGACTTGACTTCAGAGATGAAGTGTGTGTTTTAAATTGCCTGAAAAAATGCAGTGCCAATTTTGGTGCAATATAGGCATGAGATATGTTTAATATTTATAATAATGTAATAAACAGGCGACCAACGCCCTGGAGCAGTCATTGGAAGCAGGGCTGAGTGCCTTAAGTCTCCAGACGTTGATTAAATCTTCTCCTACATCCTTGAATAACTACAGCAGTGGGGTTAGGGTTAGTGGGTCAAAGTGTCAAATCGTCATTGCAGACAAACCACGTGAGATGAACGCAAAGCACCATAGACTAAAGAATAATTCTGAAGTTGACACACACACGCACAAACAGGGTAGGCCACAGAAGAACATCGAGTTGTAGACACGTTAAATGCAAAGTGAGTTTTTGTCCTGTTGAATGTGTGCATGCTGGAGCGGTTGTGTGGTCTGTGTGCCTCTGCATCTGTAGCTATACTCATGGGTGCGGTGTCATCAACTCAGTCACGCGTGGCACTACTTACGATCGTTGCACTGTGTGCCGGTGTAGGAGGTCATGGAGCAGTCACAGGTGTAGTTCTCCCACTGCTGGATACAAATGCCCATGTTGGCACAGGAGTCCTCCTGACAGGTGGTGCTGGGACCTGTGGAAGTCCAGCCATCGACCACAACCACACAACACAAACACACACAGATCTGGGTGTAACACTTGACAAATGAACCGGAGGGTGAACTATAATAAGTGCATCAACTCAGAGACGCTGTGTTAGAACTCTTACTAGCTCTCGTTTTGCCCCCGCCAACCAACTCTAACATGTTCTCATTCAAAAACAAGATAAAACATAACTTTAGTGCTTTGACCTAGTGACTGTGAGATGAGCATGGATTTGCAAAAAATGGTTTTAAGCCAAAAATATGAATGTGTTCAAAGCTACGCATCTTGTTGTTGCTGGTTGTGTCTAATTATACAAACAGTTTTGACTCTAATTAAAGCACTAATTTGAATAAAGTGTCAGGGTTTTTTCTCTTTTGTTTTTTTCTCTCCTACCATCCATTTGTCATTTATGAACAAAATGGGTCTTCGCACTGGATTTGTTCTCCAGTCGGATTCATCTTTTCATCTCTGCTTTAAAACTCTCGTTCAAATGCTTGTGCAGCTGAGTGGGTCATATGAGATTACGATGACAAATATAATGTTTCCAACTATTATCTCGGCTAAAATTTCACAGTGTGGCACAAAATGAAACAAGTAAGGCAGGACTGTGGAGATTATTGTTATACTGTTGTTGTAATTATTTCTTATTGTGAATATTGTGTTGATAGTTTTACATTTTTAATATAATTTTATTATAAATCATTTAATGTTGTTTTACTTCTCTGTTATATATACTATAACATATCACAGTGACACTTTCAACCTAAAGTGTAATATATAATATATATATATATGTAAATGATACAAAATGAGGAATTTACCCTCTTAATCGTTGCTTACACATTATTGTACATAGATCAATCTACCTGGCTCATCTAATTTAAATCAGGTGAATGTGTGAAGTAGAGACTTACCTGGTGAAATGATGCAAGCTGCTATGTGAAAGGAGCTGTGATCTGATGATGAGTTGGAGGAAGGAATGGAGTTGCAGAAATTACAGTGACTTAAAATGTTGGAATATCTGCGTCATTAATGGCAACTCGTATTTCTGGGGATTGAATTCAGTGATCTGAATTAGGATGTCATGCAAAGATGGAGCAGCAGGGCAGCATCACCATCTAGTGGTGAAAGTAGTGTATTGCCACAACCTGAGCTGCCAACTCAATAATCAATAATGGGCTTTGATAGGACGAAACGTAAATAAGTTCAAACTGATGAAAGTTCTGTCATGAAATAAAGGCAGTGCATGGCAATACAGGTTCAATGAACAATCAACTGATCATGATACACAGTGGAAAAAAAGACACGCAAAAAAAAGCAAAGGGACACATGAGACATTAGAATGCCATGGACAACAACAAACTGATTGATGAAATTTTATTTTGAAAAATAAATCAATCAACCATTTCTGTCTTGTAGTACATACAGTAGAGAGAAGGACATTGTTATCAACCCCATTCAGATTGTCACAGCGAGGACGACATACAGTAGATAAAATATTATCTTCTGCTCTGATTAAAATGAAATGTCAGCACAGTAATCTGTGTAACATGGGGCTCTTTATGTTATTGATAAAACAAAATGAATAGCATACAATAGAGTCAATGCCCAACTGAATGATATGGCAGACATAAGAACAAAAAAACACAACGACACAAAAAATGACTTCCATGCGAACAAGAGCAGGTTGTGGAAGCTGAACCAGAACCTTCAAAATGATGACAGAAAAAAAAAATGCATGACTCTCGCAGGAGGAGGTGACTCAACAGGGACACCTGCTGATCACAAGGAATGTTTCACCAGCCCGTTTTGATAAAGTTTCATAAAATGCATGCAATGCAACGACTGGGAATTTGGCAAGTGTTGCTTTGAGAACAAACGGTTTGGTCTGAAGTTCAGGTATGGACTGATACAGACTTCTAATGCGGCTGTGATGCACTGGCTATTTTCACAGCCGCCATTTTGAGAGGAAAAAGTACGTTAACGCAGGTGTTACTAATTAGGACTCCCTAATAAAACGAAACCTTCATTGATGTGATCAGTAACGCCCGTGTTTACCTACGGTTTCATGTCAAAATGGCTGCTGTGAGATAGGTCTCTTCATAGACTTTATACATTTTGCTTTATACATATATATTTATATATAGAGTGACTGGCTCAAATCTTTGTGCACCTGTACAAAGATAAACCCAAACCCCAAAGAGCGATAGCTTAGCATAAGTAAGCACAGCTTTCTGTCTGACAATGTCTTCCCCATTCTCTTGATCCATTTCACCTTTACTGTACTTTTCTGTCAATAAAGGGGAGAAGCCCAAAATATCTCTAAAAATGTAGTGCAACTGTTAACATCTAAAGATTCAAGATTTGAATATTTTATACAAAAATGATCCAATATTTCAAAGTCATCACTGACAGGTGTCATTTGGCCAGAAAATCTTGCATGAATTTATTTGCCGGCTCAATGATTCTGAAAATGAACTTCAGCGCTACCCAGCTGTGAAAGCATTAGTATAGATGTTTTTATGTTAGATGTTTGTTAGTATTTATTTGTAATTTGTATGTGTTTTATTCTATTTTCTATATTCTATTTTATTGTATCTGGAACCTGAGTCTGAATAATAAACATTAAAATAGTCAAAATTCAAAACAAATCTTATGCCAACATTATCACGGTAAACTATATATGCAGTAACCATTGCTAAGGGGGCAGGGCTTAGTGAAGAGTCAGGTACATATGCCATAGATTTGCCATAATATGATTTTTAGTGCAAAAGTGCAAAATCTTGCTCTTAATGTTTATATATCTCTGTACAATCAATTGAATTCACATATGTTTGTATCAACACACCTGAACCAGCCACTTGTCAGAAGCTCTGCAGTAGCTTCTGAAATGATAATATTAATTGGAGGATCTAAACATTCACAAAATTCTGAAAAAAAAGGGACAAAACTTTACAAAGCATGAGAAATAAAAATGAAGCACCTGGCAGTATTTAATGTTACTACACTGGCAAAAACTGCTCTGTTGTTTGAGTGTGACGGCACTGGCAGCAGGCGACCAATGTGGCCGATAACGTATGGAGGTGTGGGTGAGGAGGTATTTGATATTTGGCCTGACTCTAACAGTGGGTAAGTGAAGCAACAAGCACAGTTAATAGGAGGGAGGGACTTCCGTATGGATGCAGGGCTATGGAGCTACTGTTTGCATTGAGCAAGAAGAAAGGGCTGCCGGAGCTGGAGTTGCCGTTTGTGTAGTAGTAGTCTAAATCGGGCTGGGATTTGAGGGACGGTGTACCTTCGCATCCACGCTCAATCTGCCCGCTGCGGAACAAGGCGTCACTGAGGAGGTCCGGCAGGCGACCGTTGAGGTCCACTGATGCCAAACAGCCCTGGAAGCCTTCTCTGGAGGCCACAAGTTTGGGCAGGTTGCCGTACATGCCCGGACCCAGTCCTGCGATGAACAGATCACCTGTGGCAAAAGACAGAGTACAGAGATATCTTATATCAATATGTCACTGTTATAGATTCTCTCTGTAAGTGGCAATATCTTACAGATCTGTGCAGTTTTTTACAAAATACATTTGAATGAATTGTGAATTGTAAATAATTTGTGAATATTAATCATCAAATGTTGAAAGTTACACAGTTAAATGTAAGACAACTGCAGAACAGCATAATTGGGATTTACGTATATTAACAACATATCAACATTATTATGTTCATAGAAAACAAACCTTTTGCAATAACTTTGCTGCTACAGTTAAGTTGCATGTAATATTTTTTCAAGAGGCTCTTTTCCTACTCAAACAAGAAGAAAATATAGAATGACTTAAAATATAAGAATATAGTATATATTATAAAATGAGAAAAAAATGCATGCAAGTATTTTAGCAATAAAACAACTTTAACCAATGTGGTCAAATGCAAACCGTGCATAAAGTGAGATATAAACAGATAAATGGTTTAATGGCCTCTGATACCTTTCAGGTCCAGGTTCTTGGCCCCATTGATGCTCTGACTCGTGGCTGTAGCGTCTACTTTCAGTGTGTGGGTGTTGCTGTTGTCTCGGGTGATGGCCACATTGTGCCACTGGTTGTCGTTCAGTGCCCTCTCACTCTTGCCCTTGATGAGGTTCGGCCCATTTCCGAGGTCAAAGACATAGTGGATGTATCTGCGAAACAGAAAAGTCGTTGAGCTGTTTGAAACCGTCCAGCCTTCTAACTTCTTACTTGTGATGTTCATAAACCAGAAGCCCTGGAAGTGTGTTTGATCCTATGGGAGGCACTGGCCACATGTGATTTTACATCATATTAACTTTTCAGTTAAATAAACAGAGAACACTTGCATGACTAAGCTCAAGCTCATTGATCATCGTTATTGCACTCTTAGAATAGCGCACCTAAAAACATCATCCATTTATTATTATTATTATTATTCATTTTCTTGACCACATGAGGGCAGCAGAAATAAGTTGTGAACACGAATATCACCTTGAAGGTTAATGTGAACTTATTTACTCATCCAGCAGTTACAGAGCAACATAATCATTCACTTGGAGTTTTTCTGTCCACAAGATGAATGTAAGTCCAATATTCACACTCTATTCCAACTGCTTTTATTCTTCCTAATGTGTTTACTGGGGCTTGAATAACAGGGGTGGGCTGGAAAGCTGAGCGGAACCTATTTAAAAAAAAAACTCTGTTAAGTTGATGGTAGCTGCTGCTTCATTTTTAGGTTTTCTCTAACTTCATTACTATGAAAGATCCCTTTCATATTTTCAAAGTTATTTTGCTTTAAAATGATCACTTCATACATTATTATAAAAATACTGGTGATAGATGTGTTAAGTCAATAAACAGATTAGGTTACATCAAGTCTTTCAAAATTTCAACAAACAAAAGTTCAATTAAACTTACCCCTTAACCAGTTCTACAGCGATAAAATCATTGCCATCTCCAGAGTTGAAAATGATGAAGCCGTCTGGCGAGGTTGTTTTGAACTGGAAGAAGAGATGCATGGATGTGTAGGCCTGCAGCGTGGCCAGGCTCAGGTAGCTGCTCTTGGATTTGAAAGTGACAGGGTCAGCAATAATGGAACGAACCCCAAACCGGGCGTTGAGCTCGCAATAATCGATGTCACCATTCTTGCATAGGTCGATGTAGAGCATGCCGTTAAATCTGAGGAAAGGAAAGGAACTGGTTTAAAATTACTGTCCTATGTATAAGGTTCTAAACATCTTGGTTATGGATAATAGAAAGTAAATAAATGTTTGGATAAGGACCCTTTGGTAATAGCTCTCCACAGAGTGTTTGAGCCATTTGGGGCCAGAAGAGCTCCACATAAAGTTAGCAAACACACTCCCTAAAGCATCATATCTTTTAAATTTTATGTTTGATAAATGTTTAAACATTTGACTTTACATATTCAGGAGACATAGTGCAACATTAGCATTCATCTTGTATGAATGCTAATTCATTATTAACTCTGCACTCCGGTTTCCCCATTAACTGAGAAAACACTGTCTACTCAATAAATGTGTCTGTGTATACAATCACCCAAAAGAGGCTAAATAATTCTGATAATATGTGTGGCAGTTCTCAGTGGATGTGTTCGCTTGCCATCTGATTGCAAACATAATCATTATTTGTGAAACTGAAGACCGTACCTGAGGCTCTGCAGGTGACCAATGAAGCTGGACGGGATGCTGGAAACAAATCTGCGCTCTGTCATGATGCCCGTTTCAATGTTGTGGAACTCCAGACGAGTGTGGTCGCCCACCATTTGGCCTGGAGACGGGGAGGGTGAAGGGGATGGGTTGAAAAGAAAGACAAAAAAACGAAAAGAAAAGAGAACACTGTCTGACACTAACACAAAAGGGCTGATTCAAGGAAAAGATTACATCGGCAGCATTAGATGGATGCAAACTGTCACTAATGGCTACATTCAGAGCCCGACCGATATGGAGTTTGGGGACTGATGCTGATACCTACTTACCTATCTATCTATCTATCTATCTATCTATCTATCTATCTATCTATCTATCTATCTATCTATCTATCTATCTATCTATCTATCTATCTATCTATCTACCTGTTTGTCTGTCTGCCTCTCTCTCTCTCTCTCTCTATCTATCTATCCATCTATCTATCATCTGTCTATCTATCTATCTACCTGTTTGTCTGTCTGTCTCTCTCTCTCTCTCTATCTATCTATCCATCTATCTATCATCTGTCTATCTATCTATCTCCCTGTTTGTCTGTCTCTCTCTCTCTCTCTCTATCTATCTATCTATCTATCCATCTATCTATCATCTGTCTATCTATCTATCTACCTGTTTGTCTGTCTGTCTGTCTCTCTCTCTCTCTCTCTCTATCTATCTATCTACCTATCTACCCACCTACCTACCTGTCTGTCCATCTCTCTATCTATCTATTGATGTGTGTGTTTGTGCGCATGAAAAAAAATGGCTACAGGATTTGTAAGATGTTTTTGACAAAATCCAAGGCTTGGTATTCTATAGTTTAACCATAAGCATTTTATAAACATAAATAAATAAATTCAATTCAGAAAAAAACATTTAAAATGTAAAATTTAAACATAAATGACCATCTTTTTTCCTTATTCATTTTTTCTTATTTTTCATATAGGTATATTTGGACAAACATAAACTGTATCTGTGAAGATTCTCAGTCATTCACGACATGGTAACTTCAGGAGTTGAACAAGTTTATGTAGGCAACTAGACTTTCTTGCCCGGTTGCCTATGTACACTTGCACAAGTCCTGAAGATACCCATGTGTCTGTGAAATTCACAAATCGGTCAGGCTCCAGTTAAATGTCTACATGCTGTCTTTGTAGCAGTTACTGTAAGTCTCTATGGTAACACACCACAGCATGATATAATACTTCTGAGAAAGAAAAAAATAAGTACATTTCGTCAAGCATGATCCGAGTTGATGTAGGTAAGTACCTTCTGCTACATCATCGTCAACCGTTAGCTTGTAGGTTTTGCCGCGACGCACCACACGCACTGTATGCCATTCATTATCATTGAGCTTTTGCCCGGCATACAGGGTCTCCGGTCCCTTGCCTGAGAACAATGGTCAATCACAAAGTTAAAGACACAGGACATGAGGCTAAAACCAAACCTTTGTTTCTTCACCAGTCAGCCTGGAATCATTGCCAGAATTGAAACACCCAGCTTTTTTGCTTTTCACACTAGTTTTCTAATTCTTACGCCTTTAGGAAACAAAGGTTTGGTTTAGTCAGTGAAATATACAGTTAAAATATACAAACTACTTGACACCCATGACATAATGTCATTCTCATAAAATACTCCTGACCACTATGTTGCAGAAAAGAGTCATGGCTCGTTAATAGTTTGACAGGAATAGTAGGAAAAATTACATTTACTCAAGACTTCTAGGATTTCTCTTCATGTTACTTTCATTCCTTCCATATCTTTTTTTTCTCTTTTCATAGCCACTCAGACACATGCTCAATTTATAAGTCTTTTAATCTTTGCATGCCCCACATGTTTTTGATCTATCTTTTAATCTTACTTTAGAAGAGAGAAATAAAAATGTGTAGATTGTTTAAAGAGCCCTGAGGTGAGATACTAGCAGCTTCTCCAAACTAAATAACCATTTTTCAGTGTGTTTTAAAATCCTGATTGATTTCGAAAAACTTCTCACTGATGTCATTTTTAGTGTTTTCTAATGAGAATTTCAGTTGTCGGGGGGACATTGTTTGTTGAGCGTTTCAAATCCATTATAGATAACCGTTTAATTATTAATTGGGGCCAATGATACAGCCAGTTTAAGGTCACCAAATTCAACACAGTATTACAAACCTGATTGTATTGCCTGTTAAATATTGCCACTAATAACTGCAGATAATCTGTTATGATTCTAATGTGAGTCTTTCCAATTTTTTTCCACTTGTCTCTGAATGTAATCCGTAATTAAAGTTTTGCAGAAACATCAATGCAGATTTTCTAATAGTTGGCCACAACTGTGTGGGATTCTTTGCTTTGATTGTAGGCACCACACAGCAACAGGGACAATTTAGAGAAGTGATGTGCAGATTTCTGCACAGATAAAACAGCACTGTTGACTCAAATCTCCTGACCTTTTCTCTACAAAAGTGACATATAACTACTTTAGGATTGTAAATGTATCCAATCAAAATGTTTGGGATTAATTAGCCATTCTCAGGAGGAGCCCTGAGCTCCATAAGAGCTTTTTACTTCCATTTAGGTTCTTTATGATTCCTTCACCGAGGTTTCTTTGTTTCACTGCATGCACTGCATCTTACATAAGAATCCTCCACTGCAGTATAGTCTCAGAATCACAGAGTGCCCTTGAAATTTCTGTAGATGGGGTTCATATTATAAACTGAACTGTGCAATCTCTTGATCTCTTCTACTCAAGATCCACGAGGATGCATTGATTGTAGGTACATTTCTAGTGGTAAAACAAACTTAATTTTTCTTATATATCAACTGGAAGTTTCAGCCTCTTAATCTGTAATTACTGATTATTTATTATTTTAGATTAAAATAACTGATATAGAAGCAAATATCTAAAAAGCAATCCCTAATTATTTATCGCTGCTGCACAACTATAGCACTGTATACAATGTAAGGTTGTAAAAGCAGCGACTGTAACCTGATATGAATTTATCTGACAAAACCATTTTCAGAGTCCAAGTTAAACAGTCCTCTCTGATGTAACCTGTGTTTCATTTAAAGGTTCAGTGTGTAGAATTCAGTGACATCTAGTGGTGAGGTTGCATGTTGCAGTTGAATACAACTCACCTCACCCTCTCCTTCCAAACATGACAGACAACCTGAGGCCGCCTTCAGTTTTAGTTTGTGTTTAGTTTGTCTAGTCTGAGCCACTGTAAAAAATACATGGCAGCCTCCATAGAGAGGACCCTCTCCTAATGTACATATTTAGTATTTCATTATAAAGGGCCGATCCTAGGATAGAGAAAACCGCATTTTGTACTATTTAGATGAGACAAACCAGTGTAAACATCACTAGGATTTTTTTATATTCAATTTCTGCAACTAGATCTATTTCACCTCAATCTTTCACACTGGACCTTTAAAAGTAAAAAAAATAATTTTGATCAGTCTTTGGCCTGAGAATATAATTTCATATCATATCTTAATCACCCAGTGTTTCAGCTCTTACACAATTAGGTTTACCTTGGGTTTCTACACTGTATGACATTCTTACATTACTGCATGCGACACATAAAGTACACTGATTTTAACATGGACATTCAAATTGTATATATCAAATTGTCAGCTGTCAATCAAGTTGCTTGGTCTGCCTCATTTTATGGACTTTACTTTTCAGGGGTAAATGCTGTACGGTTTGCACCTATGTCGGTTATTTTGTTGAAGTTTAAACAAATATCTTTCATTTATTTCCCTCATTCTGGACTTCTGTTACCAGCAACGTAACTCTATGTCACCTTTTCATCTTCTAAACAAATACTGTTCCATACTGACGGAAATGTTTTGGGCTCTTGAAACATAAGGAAGTAGTGTCTCATCCACTAGTTATTACTGGTGCATTATAACATTCTAATAATTTATACTTATTATTAATTCTTTACAATTGACATTAATGGGTAGAAGGACACTAGTAGTAAAATCGTCAATACACTATTCAAATTAAGGGTCTCAGATACTGTTACCAAATGTCATACAATGCCCTTTCCTCTCTAAATATCATTGAAATAAAGTGTTTGCAAAAACCTGCTTCTCAGATTTTAATCACTTAATGTCATCTCTTATAAATACAATTGATTTCCTAAAATATATAAATATATAGAGTATTTTATTAAGATACAGTGCATAATGATGTGAGAATGGCTCTTTTTTTTAAGATTAAATACAAATTGGGACACAGGAAATATTGGTAGAATATTAAGCGCCTTATTTTAAAAGAAAGACGTCAAGATACAACTAATTGTTACAGTAAGTCACCACTCCTTCCATTTGACTGAGGCTTTTTCTGCTACGGGTACTCAAACCAACTTATACTCATCCTCCACACGATTGGCTAAAGAGAAGGTGGAGGGTGGTGACTCACATTTCAAGAAAAAAAAAACAAAAGAAACAAAAACCACACATTTCTTTCTTAAAAAAACCATCAACAGATCATAAACATAGAAAGCAAAATGAAACTTGAGTGTTAACTTACTGGAGTTACAGTTTATCCTGATACAGTCTAGATGGGGAAGAATAAATGACAGATGAAATTGCATCCTTCAAGGTTACTGCTGCAGACATCCAAAAACAAAAAGTCCACCCTTCCGGGGACGTACACATGCAGAAAGGTAGCCATTTTATTCCTTTGATATTAATATTTAAATGAATACCATATTATTATGAAATAGATTGTACATATTACATTTTCCAAAACAAGCATTTAATAGTGCATAAAATGGTGGCTGGATTTGTCAGTCATAGAATTGTGCTAGATGCTTTTTTAGAGCTTGTGCCATTTTGATAGTACCAGACTTCCAATGTATGAATTGTTAAGGCACAGTATTTACAGTAAAATGGCCACTTGTAGTACCAGCTACATGAATTTTCCAACCCAGCACTGACTGTTGGATTTAGTGTTTGAATATTCAGATTAGAAAAGTCAAAGTCTCTGGCTCCAAAGCCTCAGCACCAACAAGGTGGCAGCTGCAATTCATTTTAGAGCCATGGATCTTTGATTAGCAAATCCAAATCATATTAATAAAACTTTCAGCAACAAGTTGAATTTGTACGACATTAATGTGATTAGTGAGGGTTGGTCGCCATGTGGCTGGTGGTTTCATGTGTCGTCAACCGCAACAGAAAAGTGGGAGCAAACAGCCACGATCCAATCAGCACCAGCACCATGCAGAGGCACAGGAACCCCAACCACTGCATCTGGAGTACTATGCTATGCTAACAAGTGTAACACTATGGATGGATCAGAGGCTAGATGTGAATTTTAAGAAAGGTTGTGTAGAAAATCACTCAGATTAACATGGGCTAAGAAATTGTAGAGGCACAGATCAATTTGAGCTGCAAACACTGAATTAGTCTAGGGTATGATTTACATGAATTAATATGGTCAGATTAGAATTTATCTAGACATGTTTTGGCAAACAAGCTAAGGTTTGCTAACATTGGTATCATTCTTACAATTTGTGATTTTTACTGGATATACTTTTTACACAAAATATAAAGTAACTACATTTTTCAATATGTTATTATTTACATATTATGACTGGAAGTATTTGGGGTCACAGCCAGCTGTAGGTTTTGCTGGGCTCTGTTCTCGGGCTGTTCACCTGACGGGCCGCAGGCTTAAGGCCTTTGAAGGGGTGAATACCATCTTTTGACAAAGCATGATGGAAAATGAAGTTCGCAGGGGGAAAACGTAAAAACATAACACTGGGGAAAAAAAGCATAGACTTTCATAAAAGACACCATTGCCAGAAAAGAAAACAACCACCCAGAAAAAACAGGAAGATGAAAGAGAAATTACTTCATGTCAGACAGAAAAATGAGGTTAGTGAGAAAGACAAGAATGGTTTCTCCAAATGTCCTGTAGAATGATGGACTGAAGACCAGAGGGCATAATTGGTGGAGGTCACCTCTTAGAAAGTCTCAGCACACTTTGTTCTTTAAAAAGACTTTATTAGAGATTAGACTTTAAAGCCCATTATCTCTACATCATAACATGTATTCTGATTATTGTGCTGTGACTGTCTCAAAAGTTCTGTAAACAAGAACATGGATATGACTATGGTTTGTCTCTTTCAAAGATGGGCCATACTTGTTAACCACTGAAATAAAATAAGTTATGATGGTATAGCCCAAGCTGTTGTCCAGTATATAGTTGTATTCAGGAAGCAGTCCAAGGTTATCTGTGAGCACAAAACGCATTAACACCCATGCAATAGATAAAAACTCTCTTATCTATGTTCTAAAGCTGGTAGGAACCTTTCAGGGATCATAGGGATGAATAAGTGATGAAAAGATGAGATAGAAGAAAGACAGAAAGAGAGTGAGAGGAGTGAGAGGACAGAGAGGTCACTGCTCAACAGTAGACCTTCTCATGGTGAAGGATGTGGAGGCAGATGGTTTGGGTGGGGGGGGTCATACGATACCTAGGTTGACCGTGAGTTTGACGCGACCCCCATCCAACTCCAGCCTGAGTGTGTCGGCTGAGTCTTGGGAGTTGGTGGCCATGAGAAGGCCATAGGCTCGCTGGGAACGAAAACGCATGGAGACGTCCTCGGCCTCGGTGTGCATGATAGTTGGCATCACCACCTTCATGTACATGCTGCCATCATAGGAGAGGATGGAAGCCTCTGTGGAAGAAATTCAGGTGCAAAGAGGGATGTTAGCCATATTTCAAGTAAGGTTAGAGTCAGTATCTCTGACAACATGATACTTTGTGCCAATATTCAGTCAGTCACGCCAGCAGTCTCATGCCTGCCAATGTGGATAGCTTCGTCCACTGCTTCAGTGCAGACCATGACTGGATTAACCTGCCGAGGCTCCAGGGCCACTCTGCAATAAGTAGAACTTTTCTGATGTTTAGATACTCTGTCCTAGGTTAAGCTTGCTATTTGGATACTCAATTTATGGAATATGCAACAGATGGGCACAAAACTGAGAAATGTGAAAATGTTCCAAGTTTCATTGAATAATTCCAACAAATCTACACTTATATGAGCACACACCATCTAAAGAGCCTGGGGCTGTAGGTGCTACTTCCCAACAATCAATCGATCAATCAACAATCAAACCTGAGTCCAGAAAACATATCTTATCTGCTATTGGCTAGCATCCATGATCCCCAAAGAGTGAATTCTAGTAACTTTAATAACTAACTACAAATTGATATGTTTTGCTCAGCCAATTATTGCAGACATAGCAGCAGGGAGGTCAATAAGGTATAACATTAATATGTAGCCTATCATATGTGCTGAAAAGACAAATTAACTTTGTTGCTCCTCCCTTGGCACACAAACTAACTTACTAAAAATATCTAACTATAGCAGTACTTTTTTCTCTGACAGAGGAAAATAATGTGAAAAGCCAGGTCCTTCCTGGCAGTTCAGCTCACAATCAGAGTGAAGAAAACTCATAGAGTTGTTGCGTGCCATTGCTGAGAAACTTCATCGTCCAAGAAGCAGCTGTCACAAGATCGTGTTCTGACAAAGAAAATGTTATTCAGGCAAGTTTTCTGGCGAGTAAGCTAATAGCTAAGAAGCTGAAACCTCATTCAGAGAGACAATTTGTGAAGGAGCCTTGTTGTTGCTACAGAAATCCTAGAACCAAAAGTGAAATTTCAGTTTGTCTAAAAGAACCATCACAGAGAAATGACTGATATAGACCAAGAACACCATAAAAACAAACTCATATTTAGTCATATTTGTGTGTAAGACATAAATAAATTACAGTTAAAGGTACCATGGAGCAGTTTACTTATATGAGTGGGTATGCATTTTGTTTGACTCAAGCTTGTACACAGGCAGCAACATACTAACAATGGCAGGGGAGAAGACGCCATCAGGGAATATGGAGGTTAAACACCTGCTGATTTAAAAGAGGCAATTTGGAGCGTAACACTCACTGTGAATATAATTTTCCTTGATCACAAAAAACTACAAAGGGCACCTTTAATGAAATAATAGGATGGAGCGGAGATTAAGAGAGGGGTTGAGATTATATAGCTGTTTGGATCACACATATAAACACACGCACGCACACACAATCAGTTTAGTTGATGATTGTGAACTTAATTCATCTTCAACAAATTCCCATCGGATCCTTTTTTAACAGCTCAGTTGCAAGTGAATGAATGTCAAAGCACAAACCAATACAAAACACTGCAGCTCCCTGGAGCTGGTCAGTGGACAAAAGACTGATTTGCACTACATCTTCAAAAATCTATAAATCATTATGTTCAATGATTTTGGTTTCACATCCTCTCGCTGGCCCCTGGCTAAAGTTCAGCAGATTATTCCAGAGTCTGCATGTCAGACTGAAGGGCTGCGCAAGTCCCTGTCAGTGTAGTACAGCAGACAGGCAGAAGGACGCTAGTCCAAAAATACTGGATGGGGTGTGAGGTGGTGCAGAGCTCACAGTGGACCGAAATGGCAACTGTTACCATGACAATACAGATTGTTCATGTTGTCTACCAATTACCTCACCCTCTGTGGATACAAGCAAGCACAACAGCTATGACACAAAGGCTGCTTCCACAGCCAACAACAGTCACAGCTAAAAAAAATACAAAAAAAGAAAAACTGAAATAAATGTTTTGTCTTATGTTGAGAACAAGTGGTTTTAATTAGATATTACTGACTCTTGGCCTTGTTGCATTTAGCCAGGTTCCATGTCTTCCAGCGTTTAGACTCTTATCCCATCTCCCAACCTTCTTCTCATCTTGGTCTTTCATATCCACTGACAGCATTTTGTGTGTTCACAGAACGTTTGGCTTTTTAAGTTTTCAAGCGCAATAAGAAAACAGCTTAAAACTGTATCTGCTGCTATTTTAAGACCTCACCAGCAGAGACGAAGATGCAGAACGAGGTGGGGACAAACCCAAATGTGTTCAGGCAACTTTAAGCTCTCTTTTTCTTTAATGAAAGCTCACAGCCAGGATCCAACACAATCAGCCGCTAGACACCACAGTCTGGTGTTTTTATTGTTGTTATTTCCCTGTTACTGCCCACTCTCTGTTCCACTTCATCTTACATTCATCCAAGCAGCGCTGGTTGCTGTTTTCTTGCACTCGACTGGCATCAATCTGAGGCGATTATTTGTCCTGTCACATTAACTTAATATGATAAATGAACCAATAATATGCTGAGACATTACGTGTCCTCTAAACGTCCTTTGTTCAGTTTTGCTGCATGACGAGAAGGATGAAGTTTTACCAAGTGGCCACAGGGTGGAGACACAGTCCGTCGGTTTGCCTGGAAATTCTGTGGCCAGCGAAGCGAGGGGTGGAAAATAGGAGGTGAGGGGCAGAAATGATGGATGGAACCCAGAGTAGGAGAAAATAAAAACAACCTATCACTTGACTAGTGATGAGCCCTAATGACTGACACATTGAGGTGTTGAAAAACAGAACGATCTGAGAAAGAAAGGGAAAAATGGAACGTGAAAAACAAAAAGTGCCAGTGGAGTTTGTATGGCACACTGACTTCAAGGACATAAACATGACATAAGGGTGAAGATTAAACTATATCAGGGAGAGATATAGTTTAACTTCAAATGTCCAGAGCGTGTATTTACAGTTTAAATTGTTTGGTTATGATCAAATTTAAAGGTGCTATAAACTGACTATTAAAAATTTGCATGTATAGTGCATTTATAAAAGCTTAATATATCATTACTTTTGCCTGTTAATAATTTTAATACCTTGAGTTCTCTCAATACAACAAAACAAATGGAAATGGAAAAGAATGATACATCCATGGTCAGTACATCTGATGGACTTTACTCCTACATAGTATAACTGACCAAGGTTAGTCAAATTGAAATGACTTGACTTAATCAACAAACATAATGTTTTCAAAGGTGCTTTTTGTTTTTTAATTTAAAAATATGTTGTGTTGTTAGGTCGTGTGTTTTCTAAGATGTTTGCAAATTAGTTTTGTCCTAAAAAGAAGACAGAAAAAAAGAGGAGATAGGGAAAGATACTACTTACTTTTGAGACTGTCCCAGCTTTGGCACTACACTAAAGGTTGAGTGAAAATGTGAACTTTGATGAGTTCAGAAACCTGACAGGCTCAGTAGGATCTGCTACACAGATTCGTTCACATTTTCTGGACAGACAGGCCAATATAAACCAACACACACACACACACACACACAGACATACACAGATCTTAAATGCACCCTTGCATATGGATATTCAAACACTGACAGCCGACTGTAGTGGGGATTCTCAGGCCTGCAGACAGCTTCACAGCAGGAAACATCTGGACCAGCTCATCAACAATGAGTGAACTACTTCTGAAGAACATGTCACATCCATGAAACAGCACATTTCTGTGTTAACTTTCCTATCACAGCATGACAACATTGTCACAGGCCTCCAAAATTGTTGGTGAACATTAGCGAACGTTTATGGTTATGATTTAAAATGTGTGGCACATTAACAGTGGTCTCCATGTGTCCAAATCACACATAAACCTCCTTTTAACCAGGGCTGATTTTCTGAAGGGGTTGTAAACACGCTGATGCAGCAAGATATTTTCATGAGTCAAAATGGTTTGTATTTATATCGAGCTTTTCTAGTCTTGATGACCACTCATTATTAGCAGCACTTTCTCGTTCAGCATCTTGCCCAATGACACTTCGGCATGCAGATGGGGAAGCCTGGGGATCGAACTCTCGACTGCTCTACCCCTCAGCCACAGTTGCCCTTGTAGTTACTTTGCAGTTGTTCTGTTCTCTGTAAAGTCGCAGTCGTCTGCAGAGTTTGCTTCATAATGTGGACATTCTGTCAAAGCCCAAACCTGCTGGTGGACTGAACACACCTGTAAGACCCACTCAGCTGAGGCAGACCCAGATTGGTTGTTCTGCTGAGGTTTCTTTAATACTGTCCAACTGCTTCATTATGTGTAAATGCTCAGACTGTATAATGTGCCAGTGGTAATAGTTGCGTTGCCCTACATTTTTTTTTTTGCATATGTTGCTAAACACAAAATTTGAAGTATATTCTACGGTAGACGCTCTTCAAAGGTATAATTTTACTTAACTGCATTATGCGGTCATCACTTTCTTGCATTGTGGATACACAGTTTGTATAGGTACAGAAGAATTATTGCTGTAAATGCAGGTGTTGTGAAGATGTTATTTGGTAAGTTATAAGTTGGGGACATCAAGTATATATAGCGGACAGAAACTGCATCATACAGAATCATATGAACCACACATGCAAGATTATTTTGATATTTCATGTTCATATGAATATATTTAAACATATTTATCCTCAGGTTGGAGATAACAAGCTCTCACTGAGTTATTATTCTCGTTCAGCCAGACAGAAATAAACACTGCATCAGATCAACAGCATTGGTATTTTTGATACTACGGTACTGTTGTGTATTGGCACACAAAATCAATCAATCAAAATAAAAAAGAATCTGTATCTTTGGGTCTTAATTGGTTGTAAATGAACCTTCATACGAACAATGAGGTCATGATAAGTATGACTCTGCTCTCTGTTCACCTGTCTGTTCTCATGTACATGAGTTCCTGGGTTCATCCTCAACTGCACATGAAATTAATGGCCATGTTTGGACACACGAGCATCTGGGAGTGATGTCTGTTTGACAAGGTGTCAGATGACAGCCCAGTGTAATATATACAATTTTAATTCTCATTACAGCTCTGAGTCGAGCTGTCAGATTAACTCTGACATATCATATTTCTTGGATGTTATTGTGCGTGTGTGTGTGTGTGTGTGTGTGTCTGTAATGACGTGCATGTGCTATGTCTCTATAGAGTGTGTCCAACAGATTGATACACTTCTAACTGACTGACCTTGCCCAGCTAAACCCAATGACCATTTAATGCATCTCAGCTGTACAGTGGATATATGGGGGAAACTGTTACCATGAAAATCTCCCATCCCAGCTCACTAAGGTTGCTGAGAGGAGTTAGGCCTGGTGCACACTAGATGATTTTCAACTCTTAACTGATTTCTGTTAGGCTCATGTCATCGTCAGAACGCACACAGTCGAGGATTTGGCCAAAACGTAAGACCAGACACTTCGTCGTCTGGAGGAAACAATTTCACCGAAGTGGAAATAAACATGGAGGGTCGATGTTGTCAGATTGCTGCACCCACATGTGTTCTGCTTTGCAGTGTAGAACAAAAAAGAGAATAGAAACTATGGACGAAGTCATGGCTGAGAGGGTGGAATAAGCTTTCGTAGAGGAAATTGCGCGTGTGCTCAGTATTTCGTCAGAGCAGATAATTGCAAATATCAAACATGTTTGAAATCAATCACTAATCACTATATACATCACTATTTCGCCATTTTGTGGTGCGTTTTTTTAGTTTTTTGTGCTGTTCGAATGTTGAGTGACATTTTTATATCCTTTATAGTGCACATTGTTTCCCACAATGCTTTTTAAAAATAGTGTATAACTGAATGCATTGATAATAAGTATTAAATAAAACATTCCGTCGTTGTTGTTGTTGTTCTACATCATGATCCTGCAAATATGACGTAATTACTATGTAGAGAAAATGAGCCGAGAAGGGTCCGAAAACATTTTTTTCTTTTGCTAATGAGTTCACTATATAGTCCTCTACATAGAAGAACATGTGTAGTTGAGTAGGGGTTAGTGAATGAAAGGGTAATTTCGGGCACAGCCATGTCTTTTTCTTTCAACTGCTCCAGTTTTGATTAGTTTTACATTCAAACTCAACACTTCCTCCATGATTACCTGTTGTCTTACAAAAACCTCAGCATTGTGTACAGCACTGATTGCATCTGTACAGTGACAGAGTTATGTTGCATTCATCACTCTGAGGCTGGGTTAATTAAATTTCCGTAATTAGCTCTATTTTGCTGTTTTTGCGTTCGGTGGAAAGCTTCTGTCAATCATACTCAACGCTTCCTGCGCAGATGTTTTAGATTAAAAGATCGTCGGCAGTTCTGGGGGCATGTTTTTCTGACAGAAAAAAGAAACGAAAGAAATTTTCTTACAAAAATTTGACACTCAAATCAAAAGTGGGCCTATGACATGAATTTGCTCTGTTATGTATCAGAATGGATGAATGTAAAGAAATTATAATCTCTTGATAATCTTCACATTCAAAGCTAATAACAGCAACACAAAAATCAAAGGGATTAAAAAAAAAAAAACAGGTGGTAAAATAAAGTTGCCTCAATATGTTCATTGATCATAACTGATTATTAACGTGCTTAATAAAATGTGAGAATCGAAGCCCTGTCATCATCTCTCATCGTGTTGGACCTGTTGGCAACTGTTGTCACAATGAACTACAAAATCACCTGTCCTCTATCTCAGCTATGCTTCTCTGGACAGCACTGCTCAGGTTCATATCCGAGCTTTTGTTTGAGGTAACATGGCAAGGACAGGATTCCAAGTCTCACTTTCTTTTCACTGGGACAATGCATGCATTTCTGCTTAGTCCCCAACTTCTCAAAATACACCACCACCCTTGATTGTTCTCTTACAGAGTTCCCTCGCTATATCTATTCTTCCCACCAGATGAAATGACTTCCTCAACTCAGGTTTCAGGCTGCCTTAATGGATCACTGTATGTCACCTTCAACTTTGTCTCTCTAAGCCTGAACTCCTGGTGATGCCAGCATTAGTATCCAGCTCAGGTCCTCCTCACTCTCAACAGCAATATCTGCCCGAAATCTGGACATCATGACTGATGACGCACTGACTCTCACTGACCATGCTGCATCAGTCACTTGGTCATGTCTCGCACCGAACAACTTTGTAAAGGTCAGGCGCTACTCTGTTCTTACCTGACTGAGCATGCCGCTAGATTCCTCGTCCATGCATTGGTAACCTCTCACCACCATGCACGGCAAAACTTCCAAAAGATGTCACTCCACCTCCACTTTTCATTAACCCTTCACAGGCTCATTAGGTCACTAGCGCTCAGCACCATCAGTAGCCACCCAGCTGAATCAGGTCAGGCATTGAGGAAGCGCAGGTCTAGAAACATTCTCATTTACAATCACCTGCAAACTCTTCTCTTACTGGTCCCTCCATGGTTCTGTTACCAGTGGCATCTATTGCACTTCGGTCCGTCCTGGGAGAGGGATCCCTCACATGTTGCTCTTTGAGGTTTCTACATTTGTCTTGGTAGTTTTTTCATGTTGAGGGTTAAGAACAGAGGATGTTGCACATTGTTTTGTCAATATGGGCTAAACCATTCAAATTTGATTGATTGATTAATGGTGGAACAAGTTTTCCAAGATCTCCCAAAGACCTTTGTCGTCAGATTCTACCTCCATACGTTCACTCTCTCTCTCTCTCTCTCTCTCTCTTGACCTTGATTTTTGGTGTCATTAGGATTCCTACCTGTCCAGATTTCTTAACACCTATGTTGTTTGAGCCAAAGATGTGTTAGCATTTATAAGAAACCCCTTATCTTCTGTATGAACTAATGGTAATTAGACCAAGATGTGCCTCTGCACAGGAGTACGAGCTATGATATAGAGCTAAGTCCAGTGGATGATAGAATCACTTCATTTGGATACTGTTAAAAAATGAACAATGTTCACACATAAATATCTAGTAGAGGTGATAGTGTTAATAAAAAAAAGACATAATGAAATCTTCGGCTCCTGGTAATCATTTTGCAATATTTCAATAAAATATCTCTTGCAAAATGATTTAAGGTGAAATATCAGATTGATCCACTGATGCCCCGTAACTTTTCTTTTCAAGAATAAAAATGAGATTGGGGGAAATAATTATCCAGCAGCCCACTGGATGAAGAGAGAGAAAAAAACCTCCTATAGGTAGAGAGATAGGATCGGAAAGTAGTTATTTGATATGCTAAAAAGCAGTAGGAGCAATTTGTGTGGGCTGGGGATGTGTTAATTACTTTTCAACTCTGACCAGTCTTTATTAAAGTCTGGATGCGCTGGCAGAAAAGGGATGTATACGGTGAGTGGGGAGTGTCAAAAACCACTGTGGGGTCCTTAGGCTGTAATCCAAAAACAATACAATCCTCATACTGATGCTTTCAAGACAATAACAAATATTGATAATTAAATGTATGAGTCAGTTTTGACACTCCTCAACCGGTCGAGGCAGATGACCGTCCACGTTGAGCCTGGTTCTACTCGAGGTTTCTTCCAGTGAATGAGGTAGTTTTTTTCACTCCACAGTCGCCAAAGCGCTGCTCATTGTGGGAACTGTTGGGTTTCTCTATATGTCTTAAGGTTTTGCCCTTCTATGTAAAGTGCCTTGAGATTTGGCACTATATAATTAAAATTGAATTAAAATGAAAAAATGGAGGCAACCAAGTATGGTAGAGGTAAGAGGCCTCCTACTTTCTTAATCTGGAAGACACTAATACTACATTCTTAAAAACCCATTCTTAGCATCGCATAATCTACTGCATGCCAGCTATTTATTTTGGTTCTCCTATTGTAGTGCGATCGCAATGACATAAGGTTCAACCTAATGACCATCTTCTTTAAAGGAACTTATTCTTTCAGTGGGTCACAGTTTTAAACTGTCTTATATTACAACATTCAATAAAGCCTGTGATCAGGACTTCTTTCATAAAAGTAACAATGACATATACTGTTTTTGCAGCATTAGGCATCATTGGCTCTTCTAAGAAGTGTGTTCTTCAATTCATGTAAGAGAACTTGACATGCAAACATTTACCTCTCTCACAGGTGCGTGACCAGAAGCCAGTCCCAGTGCAGTCACAGATGAATCGGTTCCAGCCTTCCTTGCAGACGCCTAGGTTCTTGCATGGGGAGCTCTCACACTGCTTGCCTGGCTGCTTGTTGCATGACGGTTTGATGCCAGCGCCATTTTGTGCCTCAGCAATTTGACGGATGTCCTTACTTCGACCGTCAATGAAAAGGTCGCGGATACAGCCCACATAGCCATAGTTGAGCATCGCCGTCCAGAGCTCAGTGGGCAGGATTAGGTTGGTGCGGTCGGTGGGAAGCCCCCCTAAATACATATCCCCCTCCAGGTCTAGAATCTCACTCTCACCGCTGGCTGTGAATGGGGTCCTTCTGCTGTTTACAGAAATTGTGCCTGTGGTTGGTATGGAGGGAGATTAGATTAGTTACTCTGCAGGAGGCACTGATGTCAACAGTGGTACAAGACTGTATGGTGATGTCAGGAAGAAATCATTCTACAAACATTGAGGGGAACATTGAACAGTTATGTTTCGAGATCAGATCACAATAATCATTTGGCGAACTTATTATTACACAAGGAACCATTCACTCACATTCACACCTGTGGAGCCTCCAATCAACCTAACCCCAATCTGCATGTCTTTAGACTGTGCGAGGAAAGCCACCTGGAGGTATGTTTTAATTTTTGCTATTTGAATAATAGAGCCCAACTAATTTGCAACCACTTTTCCATTCACGTGAATTGGAATAACACTTTGATTTCATTAAAAAACTTTGTTCAAAAACAAATCTGGTCCTGAATTATATGGAAAATACATAAATTCACAGACGTCACCATCACAACTGACCTGAGCGTCCATCTCTCTGGATGTCCACGTGATACCAGGCACCATCATTGACCTTTGTCTGGGTGGCCTTCACTTTGATAGTCCCAGAGCCCATGTCCAACAGCAGGTACAGGCTGCCATCCAGCAGCTCTACCGCAAAGAAATCCACCTGGACAAGGGCCAATGCAATGATCATCAGACACATTAATAACATTCCATTTTGCTAACCCCCAAACACAAATTGTTTATCAGATTTGAATTTTATATTTTGGTCTTATTATATTTTAAAAATGCAATTTATTTCTGTAAATATAAAAAACATTCAAATATAAAACTGAAGGAGTAACATTTAAATCATCCTTGGTTTAAATCTTTGTAAGTCATAGATATATGCAACCTGTTATAAGGCGTAATGAGTAAACATTTCTTCACTTCAATGGGACAAAATGTTATTTATGATCTCTGTGATTCTTGGTGATCCATGTTATTTAAAATGCAACTGGCTTTGCTGTTTTGTCTTAAGAACATTTCACCAGTCGTGAAGGGGATTCATTAGTCCCTGTAAAAGAACAGTCTGATGAATTTTCACGTATGGTTAGGATGGCATTTCTTTGAGCAGAATGGAAATCAAACATCAATGAAATCTTGATGACAATGGACTGACCTTGGTGTTCTTCTGGCTGCGGGCAGCATCTTTGCGCTCCTGGGGTTTGCCGTGAGTGAAGAGGATTAGGCCATTGGGCTCAGTCGTGCGGAAATCGAAAGAGATGGATCCCATCCGTTTGGTGTTCCACTTGGGGAGGCTGATGTAGGCCTCTGGAGTCTCGAAAGAAATAGGGTCCAAGGTGGCCACATTCTCACACTTGTAGGACACCTCACCCTGGATTTTCATCTTAGGGTCCACGATTCGAGCCAGGCGGGACAACTCGAGTCGGATGTCATTGTTCTTATACACCACCTGTGATAGAGCAATGATAGCATTAAGATCACTCATCTGTTTAGGTGTGGCCAAACATGGATATCGAAACTTGTATCACTCAACCAAATACTTAATGGTGAAATTCCAATAATTAATATTGTTGATAAAGTAAGCTGCAATGCCACTTTTCCTGTTAAACCTGAAGATAACATGAAGGTAATTAGTTATTGGAATCCAGAGTGGGCAAAAAGATCGTGGTAGCCTCTACAGGTGTACTAGCTGCACCCCGCTCACTCACATTCTCTCCCATAGAAATTCCTCCACACAAATTTTAGAAACAGGACTAAATGTCGCACTAAGAGATGTGCATCGTACCATGGCCTAATGAAGACTGTTTCTTTCTATACCTGAGGTTATTATAGGTTCTGACAGGTTTTACATTTAAAACGCCAAAACACTGATGTGACCCAAGAATAAGCTTCCACTGAACTTTAAACCAAAATGTTCATTTGTATGTAGGCTATATTTTCTAATCCATACCCTACTCCACCCACTCTAAAGTGAAGAGAACCCTCCGGTATCCCCATGTTCGCACACATATGTTCACCAGCTGATCACAAACCATCTGCTGAGCACATCCTGTAGTGACAGTTGGGTTTTAGAGTTTCTGAACTGAAAAGAGCTGCCTGCTGCAGCAGAAAATGAAACTCACCATAGAGTTTATATGAAGCTCTACATTTTTCTCAGTCTGAAAGGCATCTTTCACATTGCTTTCATCAAATTTGTAAAATTGTATGTTTGTTATTATAAAATATCAGTTATAATTGTTTTAATTGCAGATGTTTTATAATATTAAAGACACAGAAATATTCAAAATTAAGTGTATGAAAGGAAAAATACACATTTTAAGAGTATAGGCCTATATATACAAATACACAACAAATGAGCTGAACTACTCTATTGCAGAAACTGGGGTCAGGATTACACCCTGAACATCCTGACCTTTATTCATTCGAAGATCCTGTATCCTGAAATGAAATATTATGAATGTCCCACCAGTGGACTGTATATAAAGATAGACATTATGACACCCCCCTAAAAGTGAATCCAAATCATCTTGATCACACCCTGGTAGCTGGCTGCAGAACATCATATATACAATCATCATAAACCCCTCCTCATCCATGTTAGTGGATGGGACATGGACCAAAGTTAAAAAGTCTAAGTACACGCTAAATGAATATTCTTTTCTCAAAGAGGATTCCTGTAATTTTTGATGTATGTTCTTGTGTTCATGTGATTGATAAGTTTGTCTGATGTGCGTATATCGGCAGGACCTCAGTACCATGACTAACACCGCAGCAACCATATCTGGTGGATTCAAGTGGATATACGTCTTTATATCAATGGTCCTCCCTTAGAGGCATCAGAGGTAGTGTGAGGAAACAATTCAAAAAGTAGGCAGGCATGAAGTGAGTCTTAAGGCCAACTAGCTCTACTGAGTCTCTCTGATCAACCTCTGGTCACACATCAAAAAGATGAACCACCCTGTGTTAATATGCTTCAAGTGAATACCAACATAAGAGGAGCCTGGGAAGTGATTCACATGGTCTGCTCTGCCTCACACTGACTAATGACTTGACAAAAGAAACAGACACAATCAGTCTCTCTCCCTCTCTCTCTCCCTCACACACACACACACACACACACAGACACTCTACTTTAGCAGCTGTGCAAAAGTGCTACAGCACATATAGCACAACTCACCATTATGGTTTACTCTCACCCATCAATGGGTAAAATGACTATACTTATCTGTAAAACATGAACAAATGTTTATGATTTGCTTGTGGATAACCAGTAATATAACAAAAGAACAAGTAAAGCATATTGTTGAGTACTTGTCCTACATGGTAAACTAGCCACTACATGATATTTACTCATGCACATGTATTACCCTGTCTACATTAGATTAAACACAACCATCTTGTCTGCTACTTGAGGGGCAGAGCTGCATTCACATAGAGAGCAGCAGAAGGGGGGGGGGGGGTGAAAAGGGTGGACATTGATGCAGGGCTAAAGCAGCGGCTGCCCAGCCTTCACCAGCTGTTTCTGAAGAGGAAGAGGAAGTACCACAATAAAAATCACAATAACACTCACTAATGAGTGATAGTGAAAATGATAGTTAACAGCCGTCTGCCCGTAACAAACATATCTATAGGAATTTACTCTGTTCAAATGTTATTATGCTTCTGATGGAGAATTATAAAAAATAACTGTACATTATTAGGAATGATTCAAGCAGCACATATTATACCAGACATGGTCCTTGCTTGCCAAACTCCACAGGTCAATTGGAATCAAGATTGTTATCCATTTTAATTACAATTTTTATTTAATGGAAGCAGTTATTATTTCTGAGGTACAGATCTTTTTTAGATTAAATGATGCCAGCACAAGAAAACACAAGTGCACTTTTAGATACATTTGTATTCTGTTGTTACTCCCCTCCCTTTCAGAGAGCCAATCACAATCATTTATCTACAGCGTATATTTGCACGACTGAAGGATTTCCACGAACTAACATTTAGGCTAATGCAGATGTGGTCAAGTTCAATTCACTATCGTAAATTGGACGTTTCATTGCAGTTACTGATCTATCCAAATGCATCCAGGGGCATTTTAGTCTGCGATCATTGATAACGCCCCTTGGATTTGAATTCTGGAATGAAACAGAGAAAGCAAGAGGAAACTCAGATTATCCTTCAGCCTGTAGCACTGAGAAACAGACAGATTGTTAATGAACAACAGGAACACACTGTATACAGTGCTGTGCAAGATAATGCCCTTTTGAGAGTTTACAAATTCTTAAAAAGTCCTCATAGTTTGTATGAACAACTGAAACTATTAATTTAATTAATTAAAATGGTGTTTATAAATCTTCTGCTGACTATCTGATTTGAATTAGCAAAACATAAAGGAAGTGTTAGGTTGCATTTACAGAGCAGATTAGAAAATATCTTTTAAATAAAACCTTTGACATAAGGCTGCTTCTAGTGATGCCCAGATTTCTTTGCACTCTATTTAGGACTACAAAATATTTCTAAAAAAATGAAAGAATCAAAAATCTGTATCAGTGATTTGTAGTGCACAGCACCAGCCTCCACCTTCATGTTCACACAGTTCACACTGAATTAACCCCACAGACAAACTGCAGACGTCCCTGTGCAGCATTCATACCCAGATACAAGGTTTACGTCGCTCGCCATGAAGCTCATTTTTAACCCGTGCAGCTTCCTGTATGTGCCAGTGTCATTTCAATGATGGAAAATTAATGAAGTACACTAAGTGGCCAATCTTTTATCACAGCAGCACTAAATGCTGTCAATAACAACGGGAGGATGCTGTCACGGAAGGGCTTGTGTGTGTAAATTGAAATCTGCTCAAGTAGAAAATTGAGGGCCTTTTTTCCCTCTAATTCTCGAGGCCGAGAAACACCCTCCATCTGGTTATATTTTGGGGCGCGTACATACACAAAACAAACACACCCTCTCTTCCATTTCACTCTCTTTTATATTAATGTCTCGGCTCCTGCTCCTCGCCCAGGGTTCTCTCTAAAAGAGGGCAGCGATGGCTGAGTGGGTAGACTGAGGGGATTGGCTGAGATTATCGATATTCCACCAAAGATTTGACAGTAAATCAACTTATCCCTTAAGGTGCTTGGGGACTGGATGGAAGATTGTCTTTTTCCTCCTCTCTCCTCACTTTATTGCCTCTCCTTCTCTTTCTGTTACATCCATTCTGCTCTCTCTCCTTCCAGATCCATCTATCTCATTCCCCCACCTCCCTACAAGAAGTGACCATTCTGTCTGCTGCTCTGACTGAACATAAGTAACCTGAGCCCCTTCAGCAGCTCCATCGCTTTCTCTTCTAAAACAAAAGCCTAAATAAGAATGACAGTCTCTTCAGACTCACCGCCAGCACAGAAGCAAACAACCGGCTTAGTAGAGAATATTAATAATAATAAAATCCACGTTTCTGTCTCTATTGTTAACTGTTGTGATGTTATAATACTGAGTTATTATGTATTTGTTGTGTTCATCTTTACTCTATGAAAATCTGCATCTGGAGTCTGCAGCACCAGAGATCCACACTCTCTGCCAATAAATTCCACAGATGTCCACAACATCCAGTAACAAGGGAAGAGGGACATCTGCATCATGTACAAATGGCACTGGGGTAAAAGGGCTTCTGTCCATAATGATAATGCAAAGCTCCAGCCGCTTCTGCAGCTGGGGTGAACCTGGATAATGGGTAGTACTCTGAACCTGCTCATTTTATCAAAAAGTGACAGAGGGGTTTCAAAACTACTCAACGCTATCGAAGGAGCAATACATTTAGCTGCCCCTCAAAGCATAACACAGGTTAAAAGGAGTCTTCAAAATAATCCTCCTCATGGTTAAGATGTGAAGGTGCCAGAGATTCAGGCGAAATTCAACATCTTTTACACAGATTGGTAAAATCTGCTTAAGAAATCACAGAAAAGTCAATAGAATGCATTGTATATAAGGAGCGAAACCCTGATGGCAGACATAAACACAATATATATGCAGAATATATTAAAAATATATATTATGCAGCTTCAATATGTCTCAACCTCAACTGATGAGTGGCGCATGTGCGGAACGTCTTACTTTTCACCTCAGCGTCCATGTTACCAGGTTAGAGCAGCCACACTGCCTGTGTGAGCTCCTCCTCTAGAGAGTCAAGGTTTTGCCTATTTTCTACGCACACCGCTTGCGGTTCACAGCAGAATAGAGTAAATTATCTTTTACCACAGTTTCAATGTTTTCCTGTTCAATATGTCACACTCGTAACACTTCCTGTACCCATTCAGACAGCCCATGTTTTACCTGAGGAAATACAGCGATCACAACAGAAATCTCACATTGCAGATCAGCTGCAGTCCCGCTGCCCGTGTAAACAGCAGAGGCCTGCGAACATGCTGCAGGTCAGGGCGTAGCCGCCATGCACTGCTCATACAGCCAGCGTGGGCGTTACAGGTAGAGAGGTTTAAGATGTGCATCCAGCCTCTTACATGTGAAAGAGAAAGATTCTGACACATTCTGACATGACATGGTAACTTTTCATTTTATAAAGGGCAAGGCTACTAAAATATGTAATTGGAAAGCAATGTTAATGACACACATGAGACAAAATTCCTCTTCGAACTTTATCATTTGAATTCTTAGATCCGCCCAGAAGAAGAAGTTGGAATTCTTGAGACTCAGCACTAAAATGTGCACTTGACTTAACCTGGACCATTGTTGACATGAATGGAATCCATGGCCATTTGTCTCTATAAAGGAGTCCTGCAGATAATTGGTTCTTCATTGTTCTCTGTGAATAGTTGAGTAAAGTCCTTTAGACTGAGTAGCAAAGGACTGACTGATTAACCAATCTCACAGATTCACATCACATTGGCTAAAAATTGTATTTATAAGGTAATGCATGAAGTCTATGGCAGCATGCCGAGCATGTCCAAACCATTAGGGTTAACAATTGTTCATGAGATATAAGAAAGCATTATTAAGATCCAAGTTTTTTTCACATATAAAAAAAAAAAAGCAATGAGCTGTTGAGAACTGCTATACTCTGCTTGCACAATATAGTGTCACGTACTTCCACTTCCCGCACTGCCGGTCGGTTCACTTCCTGTCGACGCCAGACTGTTTCTCTCGCATCCAACTTGTGCTTCTATATTTTTGTCACCCTCACAGTTAACTTTTAATATATCATAAATAGTTTATGCCGTTTGTTTTTTGGTATGTAGAGTCAAAAAGGCTAACTACGAACTGTATATACAAAAAACGAACGGTAAATACTATTTACGATATACACAGAGCTAACAGTGAGAATGAAAAAAATATTGAAGCCCGAGAAAACACTGTGTGGAGATCAAGTTTGATGTGAGAGTAACAGTCTGGCGTCGACAGGAAGTGATCTGTTTTCTAACTTTCCATCCATCTGCCTGAAACGATGAATCAATTGAGTCGTTGTTTTACACCTGATTCATCACATCATTCAGTTGGTTATATATATGTAAAGCAACATGCCCCTTGTACACTGAAAAATCTGAGCTTTTTCCAGAATGAAATGTAATTTTATTCCATGTAGGGGCACTTTGCAAAAGATGTCATTGTCGGTAGACTCAACCGGGAACATCATACCGACATAAGTAACGTCCCAAAACAGCCTGTGACTGCCTGAGTGGGACAAACTGGATGGAAGCAGAGGACTCCAGGGGGAAAGGGAGACTAAAGGATGTGGTATGGATAAAGCATTGATGTAAAATGCATCGCAGACTTGATTCAATCAACTCATCAATCATATCGGATTTTTCTGATGCCATTCTCCAACACAATGTCAACAGCACCAGGAGTTCCAGACATTCACCGTTACTCTCTCCTACACTCACATGCACTGGATCGTTTCTCTATGTCAACAGAGACACTGAACTTCACCTACTCTGCTTAGTCACACTGTCCCACACTGAAATAAAGACAGACGTCCCCTCCGTCCTCCTCTGTTGTGTAAACTTCTCTGCTCACAGTTTTTAATTCAGTGGAAGAGTCCAAAAGCAGCCCGTCTTTGTGTTGAAAACCCTCTGAGAGCATCTGAGTCATGTCATTGTCACTGTCATCCAGTGCCTTCAAGCTGAGGGGAGATGACAACTATTGATCTGTGAAGAGAACGTTTCTTTGTTGTGGCTTGTAAGTGTTTTATAGTTTTTTAAAAAAACAGCCAGAGGGGTGTTTGAAAGAGCGCACAATGTAATGCATGAGAATCCAGAGATCTCTCTCTGTCTGTCTGTTCTTCAAGTGTCCACCAATCGAGTTGAAACTACAGGCGGGTGGATTTCTGATGACCTGAGGGAGGTGCAGTGTCGACTGAAGTGTTTTGGTTGAGACAACACTTACTGTGACGTCACCGTGATATCGCCCCACTAGCTGATTTCAGACAAGCACTGAACTCAGGAGATCCTTTGGACTTTCTCTGCAGGGGCTGCGTGTGTCCCTGTGTTCCCTCCCTGCGTCTCCGCTGCACAATCAATACGTCACATCCTGCCTCTGCCTGCTGCACCACGCCTCACCCTGAATCCTCGTTGCTAGTGCGAACGTGTCTGAGCAGAGAGTCTCCCGCTGTGTTGTTCATGTTGGAAAGGTAAACTCTGGAGAAATTCACAAACCCGTTTCCCAAGAGATCCTCTAGTGGTCATATCTGAAAACAGCGTTATAGTCTCTAACGCTTCAATCCTCAGAATGTCAGTAAACGTAAACCTTTTCTCCAAGGTCTTGCATCACAGCCTTCTCTGACAATGCGTAGTTAGGACCATGCTATCTGATCCCAAATGCTTTGATTAATTAATATGGATGACAGCATGTAAGGCTTGGTGAGCACAATACATGAATGCAATCAGGAAGCAGAGGCTACAGAGCCAGACAGAGGCATGTTGAATATCACATTTGGACAAATGCAGGATGTGCAGGAGGTGGTGTGACAGCAACAATAGTATGTTAACGTGAATCTGTGCATTTCATATTTGATGGTGTACGTCTTGAAGTATCTTAGTTTTACTTGCAGAACATAAAAAAACAGCGTTGTCTTCGATACTGACCAGGATTTTATAAATGCAGCCTTGTCACGAACTTGCCAAGTTCAGGATGGTTCTCTTGCTCTCTCTCTCCTTCTCTCTCTCTCTTTCACACACACACACACACACACAGACACACACATGTCCCCCTGTTACCCTGCTTGCTGATAAAATACACCATAATTCATATGAAATGGACTGGAGGGGGGGGGAGGAGGGTATAGGAGGAGGGAATGGAGAGTGTCGCTGACAATTTGACAAGTCACTTTCAGGTCCCTGCCACCTCTAAACAATCATAGCAAAGAGGCCTTTCAACATGCAAAGGGAGCTTTATCAGCACGCTGCAGATGCAGGCTGCAGGTTAACATGAGAATGAGGCATTTACAGAGACTGATAGCGGACTGAGGGATATCTAACACGCACACACACACACGTGCACACACACACTATACACTAAGTATACAATATATGCAAAACATAAAAAAATGTACACTATACTTTACCAAAATACTGAACTCAACAGGCACTTAACCTGGAACACTTTTACATCTACTCATTCATGCATTTATCCAATCAGCCAATCATGTGGCAGGACAGCAATGCAGACGCAGGTCAGGAGCTTCAGTTAATAATCAAATATCACAGTGGATGGAGGCACAGTGGTGTAGTGGTTAGCAGTTCTACGACCTTCCTCCGACAGTCCAAGGACATTTAGGTGAACTGGCAACTCCATGTTGTCTGAAGCCGTGAAGGTGAGTAAACTGTGCACGTGTGTTTGTCTAATATGTGGAAGAATGGCGTCCTGCACAGTGTTAGCCACTGTAGCGTGAGTAATTAATTATTATGTGAATTGTGACTGTTCAATAATAATCAACAACAGTGTAAATCAATAACAGTGTAAAGACAAGTCTTTACACTGTTATTGATTTCATTAGAACTCGTCAGATCTGATCCCTGATGGTGCTCAAGTGTTCCCGGTCTCTCTCGCCTCTCTCTCCCCCTCATCCACCTCCCCACTATCTCTCTCTCTCCTCTCCCCTCTTTTCCAACCATCTCTCCTCTCCTCCCCATTTTTCTTTGCTCACCCCAACCGGTCGAGGCAGATGACCGCCCACATAGAGCCTGGTTCTACTCAAGGTTTCTCTCTGTTAATGAGGGAGTTTTTCCTCCACAGTCGCCAAAGTGCTGCTCATAGTGGGAACTGTTGGGTTTCTTTATATTAATAAGATTTTAATGTCTTGACCTTCTATGTAAAGTGCCTTGAGATAACATATAATATGATTTGGCGCTATACAAATACATTTGAATTGAATTGAATAATTTGACACAATCTCTCCACCATGATTGTGCTGAGTAGTTACTCAGGCTATATATATATATATATATATATATAGAGAGAGAGAGAGAGAGAGAGAGAGAGAGAGAGTTTGGGGCAACAGAAAGCTATTGAAAATGTCTGACAATGGCCAAATGATAGAAATCCATCACTGCATTATCTTCTTCGGCAGACCTCCACACACACACACACACACACACACACACACACACACACACACACACACACACACACACACACACACACACACACACACACACAATAAAGCATGGGACATGTTGATTAAAAAAAAAAAAAAATCTATTCCCGAACCTTACAGTGTCTGTAATGCAAAATACAACCACTTGTAATTATCTGGCTCTGAACATCAGTGTTTACGTTGGGATTGTGCCTGGAGCTGACATTTAGTCCTGAGGGCGGTTTTTGACTAAAGATTATGAGACGTCGGTAATAGGATGGGTTTCCTCTCAAACGCATTTTCTCACTGTGTTCTGCCTCACTGGATTCTGATTCATTTCATGTGATTTATAAAGCAGCGATTCCACCACACAGTTCATGTGAAGCATTTAATTAGAACATTAACAAACAGCACGTTTCGCATCCGGCAAGTCTCAAAAACTACTGAACATCAGATGTGGACCAAATGTGTAATATCTGCAATATCTGCCTCTAGTAAGTACATTATGCTTCTTTTTTCTGGGAATGTAAAGGCACTGGTTCTTCTCAGTAATGATGAGGGTAAGAGGTTGGCTTGATATTTCCATAACCTTTACCAAAGTGCTTTTTTTTTTAAAAAAAAACCTGACGACTGACAAGACTGAGGTCATGAGCTCCAGTTGCCATCCACCTTGACGACCTCCACCCACACCATGTGTATGATTCTGTTGTAGTACACGGATGTTTGATACCTCTGAGCATCGATACGGCCAGTGATGACACTGTGCTCAATGAAAAGTGTATAAACATAATGTACAGGAGACATGGTAGGAATACAGGGCATCGTAATCCTGCCTCCTCTGCATCTCACAACAACAAGGACACAACAGGGGGGGTGCCATCATCAACTCAGTCTCCTGCTGCATCCAAAAACATCACACAACTCTAATCTAAAGAGTTAATTTACCTCTGCATGATGCGTAATCTGCATACTACCATTTAGCATGAAGCCTACAATCCTACTACAACTAATCATACACAAGAGAAAGAGAGAGGGATGTTTGTGTGTGTGTGTGTGTGTGTGTGTGTGTGTGTGTGTGTGTGAGTGTGTGTGTAAGAGCACTGGGAGACACAAACATTTATCATCCCCATATGTCTGCAGCTGCGTTGCCCATGAATCTCTGCCCACTGACAGTGTGTAGCGTGTGTGGCGCACACGGCTCTGCAGAAAATGACAATTGCCCAGGTCACAAAGAACCATCCACTAAATACTCAACATTATACAAGAACGCCATCAGCTGCCACTAACACTGAAACTGTGTGTGTGTGTGTGGGAGTTTTCAATTTACTCTGTCAGTGCTTGTTCGTGTATATTTCATGCATGTAATAAGAAGAGATTCTGCATTCTAATTAAGTAGAAAGCTAGTAACAGTAATATAGAAAGAAAAAAAAAAAGTATTATCCTTCATAAACATGTTGCTGTAGCCTCGTGTAGACACACCAGCAAAAAGCACTTAACATTCAGTGTTAGTCCTGTAGTATTGTAAGTCACATGGTTTCGACATGAGTGTTTTGCCAGATCAGAGCTTTTGCAGTGTGCAGTTTTGCCCACAGGGTGGCATCATTTCCTTTGCTGAGCACACAATCTGAGCTGGATCCTCCTTAGTCTGATGAAATCTCGAATATATATCCTCAGACTGTGGCTGGTGGTGCTTTTATACATCAGTTTGATTAATTAGATGAAGGGAAAATTTTCTTACCACCTCAGGACATTTTCAACATAAACACTGACCTTGTCGGTTGACTTAAAGAGGACCAAAGCTTGCTCCTAATTAGGTAAAATGTAATTTCTCAAGTCCTGGTTGAGGGTCAAGTTATATTAAGGTTTGGTTTAGGCATGAATTAGTCATGGTTAAGGTTTGGATAAGGTTTTGGGCTTTCCACAATGAATGGAAGTCAATGCAAAATCCTTAAAGGATTGTACATATATGTTTGTGTGTGTGTGTATGTGTGAGGAGGTTATTTTGGAGAAAAAGATATTTATGACAATGAATTCATAGTTATTGGCCTATGTATGAAGGAAATTAACAATTGAATTATAATAATAAAGTACAGTTGTCTTACAATTTTTTTCCCATATAATATTTTCAATACACCGAGTCGTCCAAGCTGAACGATCATATAGGTCGTCTGTCCCTTCTGTGGGACCTATGGGAGTATCTCCCAAAATGGTCCAGTGGTGGTGGGCATGCAACCGTCTCCATGGCTACAATAATAAAAACATTCAGGTTGTGGAACAATCATGGGTTAAAGAAATAACAGAGATTATTGCTTTCACACAGGAAACCAACATACTGTATCTCATTGACATGACCCACACAGCATCCAAACAGTCAAACCTAGCACACAGACAAATTAAAAGCCTTCCTTTTTTTATATACAATGTAGCATTAAGCAGCTGAAGATTGAGATTTTTCTTCAGGATTTGGTGGAGACCAAACCAAAGCTACAATAGTGACATTTGCAGTTAGGAATGTAATGATGAGATGTTGCTCTCTGTCGTTGACTACAGGAATGTTGGTCAGCAGAGGTCAGCAGTGGTCAGCACTTTCCCCTCGCAGGAAGAGGTCCTCGGTCTGAATGCCAGCACAGTCAAGGCTTGTCTTTGTCAAGCTTGCATGTTCTCCTCACGTTTGCATGGGCTTTCTCAAGCCGGAGGCAGGGTTAAAAAAAAAAGATCATGCAGCCGCCCTCTCCCCGAATGTTAAAAGGATAAGCGGAAAAGATAATGGATGGATCGCAGGGTTTTTAAAGCTTGTTGTGCTTCTGCCAAGTGGAAAAGAAGCAAATTCAATCATGTAGATTTTTGTAAAACTACATAAGAACTGACAAATGAGTCATGACTGTGTATGCAGCTTTTTAACCTTGTGGTTAATATTACACTTGATTGAAGAGATTCAAATGATGTTTAATATATTAAGACATCCACATTTTTAAAATGTAAATTTAGATTGAAACTTTACTTTAAAACACACACAAATTTGCTTTAGCTGTGAAATAAATACAGCAGCGTAACCTCACACTCATATGATCACGTTGGAAGCTTTAACAGAAATAATTCTCATTTACTCTATTGCTTCGCTATGTTTGTGGTGCCTTGTGTTGTATAGGTGAAGTCGAGAAAAGCTCATATTCTGAGAGGCAGCTGGTGAACCAAGCTAATCTTGCCGTGAAGTCGGCCATGAGAGACACAATTCTACAGTAGGCTGTGTTGCGATTGTATGTAAGTGTTCAGTAAGAAGTGCATTAAATATAAATAAAGCACAAGAACCAGAGTAAATGACCAATACTTGTTTAAATTCTGTGTTTGGTACCACAGGGATATGATTAAAACAACTGATAACTGAAAGATTTTTCTTCTATCTCAATTTCAATAAATTGTTTTAATGCAGTACAAGATAATATAGTTAAGGGTGGTAAAAATTCAATGAAAATATTTGTAATTACAGTAGCAGGTTCTGTTACAACAGGAGAAAGTGAGAATAACAGTCATTGTGTTTGCTCATCCTTCGTGCTCTGTCTGTGAACCAGTCCTTAGTGCTTCTTTGCTGGCTACAGTGTGCAGGCACAGTCAGAGGCCTCCACGTGAGTGGATGATGGAGGTGTAATGACAATGACAATTATAGCAATTATGTGTTATTGTAGGCCATTATGTATTTTGTAGGTTTGGAGATGTAGGCTTTCTCTGTAATTGCTGGCTTATGAAAGGCATAACAATCGCGCGCCAGCCAACCACAGGGGCTACCAGGGGCGACCAGTACCTGGTGCCATGGTAACAAAACATTTATCCATAATGCCGCTCTGTGATGGCGAGGACAAGAGCATTGGCAGCAGGCAAATTAGCCTTAATGGCAAGGAGTGGAGGATGCGAGGGTGCTGGACAGCAGAGGCAGAGCTGGTGGGTACTGCAGATGTGTGGGTGAGTAGAATGTGTGCGACTGTACAAGAGAGAGAGAGAGTATGAGGACAATCTTTCAGACAGGGTGCGTGTGTGTCTGAGAGTGTGTAACCATTGTGCATAGATTCATGTGTGTGTATGAGTGTAACATCTGTTGCCATGCAGGAGAACAACAGTTCTCAGTAGTAGTCTTAATAGTTTCAACTCACTAACTGTCCATTGGACGTCTGATGAATGTGACAACAAATATCATCTGTGATAACTGATTCATCATTTAGGTCATTTGTGGTGTGAAAATGTATTTTCAGTCACATATGAATCTTCTTCCTTTATTTTTGTTTACACATTTTAGCTATTGTACATATGAAGCAAATAAGGGAAAGGCTGGTGCTGAAAAATATCAACATCAAATCACAAACACACATCATGATTTGATGATAGTAGCAAAAAGTGTGGGATCAGAAAATGATGAATTGGTGTGTGATTTATGATGTTGCACTGTTTCATATCCCTGTTCCATAAATCATGAAACCCAAATGTTCATGCAGTTTCTACGTTGGATATTACTGAATATATGATGAGTGTGTGTGTGTGTGTGTGTGTGTGTGTGTCTGCACCAGCCCACATGAAAATGTTTTTGTGTCTTATACTTTTATACGTAAAGTGACACCAACATTATCCCTGTGAGAACTCAAACCTAATGGGCATGTTTGGGTGTTCGTGCCTCTATTTGCATGTGGCCGTGTGTGTGTGTGTGTGTGTGTGTGTGTGTGTGTGTGTGTGTGTGTCTGTGTGAGGGGTGGGGGGTACAGGGAATTGCAAACCTGCCCAGCATGGCACAGAGCAGGAAGTAGGCCAGAGGGGGATTAAAGGGCCACTGCACCATGTCCTCCCTCTCCCTGCAGCCTGTATGATGCTGTGCACTCTGTATGTGTGTGTATACGTGTGTGTGTGTGTGTGTGTGTGTGACAGAAAATGCTGGGTCCCTGCTGCCATGCCGCAGCAACTGGCTCCAGTCAAGTGCAATATGGAATGACATCATCAGCTTGAGGGAACAATATATTTGTGTTTGTGTGTGGTTGTGCATGTAGCCTACATGTGTGTGTGTGTTTGGGTTAGCTCAGTGTGGTAACTGTTAGTAGAACAAAAGCAACTTAAATATAACTTTCATCAGACACAGTGCTGCTGAGTCTCCTCTGACATTTGATCTATATATAAATGTATTGACTTATAGATTTTTAAAGTACTTTTTCTATTCTTGATACTCAAACTGCTTTATTGCAGTTTATTTCTATTCACCCATACAGTCATACAGTGCATCCATGGTGTAATTTACAGTGCATTGTCTATGAGGGGCAATTCAGGGTTCAGTATCTTGCCCAAGGACACTACAGCATGCAGATGGTGAAGACTGGGATCGAACCGCCGATCTTCTGGTTAGAGAACAACCGCCCTACCAGTATTTGTATAGGTAAAACTTAATATAACTTTGCAAAATTACAAAAAGTCTTGTCATCCCTTGTCCGTTCTCAGTTTTCTCTTTTCTGTCACTGCATATTTGACCTGCAATATATGTGCAAACTGTAAGTTTATAGTGGAGGTCTTACATGTAAAATTGTGATTTCTAATAATGAAATGTCATTTCTGAAGATAATTTAATCGGAAATGAAATTGAAGAATGAACTGGAGCAGTGGAACAACCGTTGCAAGTAAAGGAAATTGAATTCAATTTGAATGCTGGAGAGATGGAAGGGTTCAGTGTCCGTCACTGAAAACAGCTGAAGTGTCATTTGGAGTTTTAATGACAAATAAGATTTAAGCACTGTAAAAAAGATAAGGTGAGAGCGCTGGAGGCAGCTGAAATGTCAGCTGGGATGTGAGCACCGATCACAGTTGAAGTGTCAAAGCTGACAGCAGCTGAACCATGATAAGAAGAAGTAGATGAGGAGGATTTTAAATAAGTTTAAGTTAAATGCACATAGATATTTAAATCATAACAATTTTTTTTACAGCTTTAGGTATATTACTTATTGTATAACAGCATAACCCACTAGATGTGTATGTATTTATCTGCACAGACCCTGTCCTTTGTCTGTACTTTCTTATTCTCCACTTATTTTTCTGTGTTCAGGAAATTTCTACACCATCAGTGGAGACGGTCTGAGAGGGTGGGACAACATCTCTCTCTCTCTCTCGCTCTGCTCTCTGAATAATGGATGTGTAAAGAGCTTCAGGTCTGTGCCTTTACCATAGACTGTATATAAACATGGATGACATGACAGCTCTCCAAAAGTTAAGCCAAAACAGAGCGCCCCCTAGTGTCGGGCTGCAGTATTGGTCATAGTATTGGGCCATGAACCAAACTAAAATTTCAAAGTAAACATGGAATATACCAGTGCATCGTGCCGCTCTAAACCTGCCTGTTTGGAATGGGCTGTTCTTGGCCTTCAGTATTATAAATATATTATATATTATATAAATATATTATTGGCCGCAGGCTGCCAGTTGCTAACCAGTCCTGTAGTTGATCCAAGGACGTAGAAGAAGACATGTTGAGCTCTGTCCACAGACTGACTGTTACCATTCGAATGGTCCGTGTAGGATTTTGGTGGATCTACTGTCAGAAATGTAATATAATGTTCATAGTTGTCATGTATAATCACCTCAAACTCAGAATTGTGTTTTCATCATCCTCAGAATGAAGTATCAAGGATTGAGTCGTCTTCCAAAGAGTCAGCCATGTTGCACGGCCATGTTTCTACACTAGCCCTGAACAGACAAACTACCCGCTCGTGAGAGGGCCTTTTTGCGTTTTACTGCTTGGAATGTGTGACAACGGGTTTTCAGCTGCTGTGAATCTTTAAGGTCTGCACCACGTTTGAAACGAAGGCCCTGACTCCAGCCTACAGGAACTGTTTCAAAAGAGCTTCACCAAACAGATTGAAGTTGAAAGCCTCCTTACATTTAAAAGAACGGCTACAGATTTAGAAACACTCTTTTGTTCTGTCAAACACACAGTGATTGGCTCAGTACAATACACTTTAGAAGCATGTTCATTTTCACTGCAGCCACAGCAGGGAATAATTGCACTGGACCTATAGCTCAGTCCTTAATGACATGCCCACAAAGAGTTACTATCCAAGTCTTCACGTCTACAGGGTCTTAAGGCCACTTCTATCACACTGTTTTATGGCACTTAGAGAGATTATATGGTTGAATGCTGCAACTTGTACCACTTCCATTTCGAACGAAACCTGCACAGCACCAAACAGCTGACAGGTAAAGTTAGACTCGAGTGAAAAGAGACGTTTTAAACAGAAAAGGACGATTATTAGATTGACTGCAGCCACTTGTATCTAGTGGACTGAAGCAAAACAGTGTGAAGAACATCTTGCTCTCAATGCTACTTTTTATCAAGTCTTTTTTACACTGTAAAATGTTTGCTCTCAAATTTCCCAATTTGTAATTTAAAGCCTCTTTTCCAAATCCAGCCAGAAAAGTGACACCAAAAACTGATATACATTTAAAAGATACACATAAATACAGCTCCCACTTCACCAGCATCATGTTTTACTCTCACAAACAGTAATTGAAGAATCAGGCACTTTACCTCCTTGAGGCAGCCCATGAAGTTGTTGCTGACTGGAGAACCGGGCAGGTCAGCAGTGCTGGGGCTTCCACCCACATAAAAGAAGTCATCTGATCCCAGCATGGTGTAGTCCTCCTGGGTGTAACCTGTGGTCGTCAGAATCCCGTCCACTGATATTGTCACCTGATAATGAGAAATGAACAGTGAGGGTGGAAATAAAGGTTGTTTTTTTTTCTCCCCATTTGATTGCAAGGATAGATATAATAACTCTGAGCAATAGGATTTTTAAATCTCAGACCCTGTGACGTTTTATCTGTTACGGATCAGACAAAACAGATATAAGGGAACACTGCCAGCCAATAATTTTCTTAAATTTTTAGTGACTTAGTCGATGTTGAAACTCTTGATGTGCATGCAAGGTTAGTAAGATGACAAAACAAAAAGTTGACAGGGTAAACTTAGCTTTAGACACTGAGGAACATGTATTAATATTAATTTTCATTCCACAAACCATGTGCTGTCTATTGTTCTATGTCTGAATATAAGTGAGGGAGGAAAGAAACCAAGAAGAAAGTGACATGCAGGGAAAAAAAAACATTTAAGGAGGGAGGAGTTAGTGTCACACCACATAAAACCAAACACAAATATGAAGGACGGGACACAGAGAATGGAATACGTGACAATATTTCTGCCATGACTAAACTCTGACCAGCAGATGTGGAATGAAGCTCCGCAGTTCACCACCTGAGTATTTCATGTTATGCTTCTGTATAGTCTATTTCTTCACCTACATCTATTTGACAGCTAAATTGACAGTTTATAGGGTGAGACGTCAAAACATAGGCTATGAGTAGTTTATGAGCTGTTGCTTATTGTTACCGTAGATAAAGCATTGAAAATGTTTCCTCAAAATCAATTAGACTCAACAATTAAATGTTGCTTACATAACGCTAATAATGACACATTCACATTTAGTCCGTTCTGCATAAAAACAACCAAAAGTGTCTTTCAACGTCACTACAAGTATTTTAGATTTTCAAAACGCCATGTTATTTATGGAATTCAAATAACAATAACCTTTTTAGTTTTTCTTAGATGGTAGATAAAATACAACCGTGTACCACTGCAGGATAAAGAAAAACAAACTGACGACTGGCCTCAGCTTAAGGTTGAGATGACTTTACCTGCTGCTGAGCTTACTTATGAGGTTTACTAATACCACACACTGTGTCCAAGTCTGACTCATGTTCCAACATCTACAACAGCACATGAGCAGGCCCTTCATCACTATCCACAGTTTATTAAGTGACAGTTTTCATCGACAGAACTCTTTTGCTCTGAAAGATAAATCTTTGATCCTACAGTTATGCTTTGTTAACTTCCTCTTTTCTATGCTCCTGTATGTTGACTTCATTTATACTGCAGCCAAAATGCTTATAAGTCGAATTGGTAAGCCAGTTTTCTCCGACAGTTATTGGTTGCCACATATTTTCAAGTGTACAGGAACATGAATGAAGATGAAAAGTCAAGTGAGGAGGATTCGGTCCATGTACAGTATTTCTCTTTTGGTACTTCTAAAAGCTTAGGCAATATTACCGCCCAAAAACATTTACCAGTAGATTCTGGAATGAAACAAATTCAGTAAAACCCCTGAGGGTAAAAACCAAGCAAACAACTAAAAGAAAAAGTGACGGGCGACGGAAAAAAGGAAATGATTAAAATCAGAAAGGTACAAAATCAACATGGATGAACCAGGTAAAGGATGAAGAGACAAGGAAAGTAAAGTAATCATGAAAACACATTAGGGAAACATTTCTTGATGTAGAGAAGACTAATAAAGTAAAGGAAGAAGAACACAGCAAACCAAAAGATGACAATAAAAATGATATCTACCATACAGTGGAGTTTGTTTACCATAGCGTATCCAATGCCTGTTTGCTTTGCAGAAAGGTGGGTAGGCAAGTAAACAGCGGGTGTGTTAATACATTAAAACAAATCAAATGAAAAATTAATGATGAAAAATGAGAGTTATTACGTGTTAGTAAAAAATGGTTCATTCCACCAAGTGCATTAACGGGGAGGTGTATCAGAACAGATGTTAACAGAAGTGAGAGTGAAAAGACTGGAAAATAAATCAGGGCCTTGTTTCCCAAAAGGTAAAGATGTTTCTAAACTGTCATCTAAAGTTCTTACATTTGTGATGTCTCTCAAAAGCATTCGGTAGAACAGTACCAAGACAATCGAGGCATGTTTAATGGATTAGTGCAAAAAACTCATCCTAATCAACAATGAATGTATACTACTAACAAGTACTGTTTGTTAATCCAAAGACTGATATATCATTTTTATTGATTGAGAGAGTTTAAAAAACCCCATAAACATTCATATTTTCTAGATAAATCTTTATTCTAAGATTCTAAGAAGCTAAACGAGATGAACGAAAACAATAGTGAAGCCTCTAACTTATTTGCAGTCAGTGATCGAACTGGTTCATACTTCCAGTGATGGTGAAAGCCCCTCAAAAATGACAGCGTGTTTGACTGCAGATTACTCAAACTTATCCACAGCTGAGGAGAGGGCACATTTATGAGTCACAGACCGACCGTGTCACAGACGGTGTTGAGAAGGTGGCGTGTTGTTGTCGTTAAATGAACCCTGATCGTGCCCAGACAAGCTGAGTGAATTAGGCGATTAGAAGCCGGCCAAGTGCTGCAGTGCTGATGAGGGGGGTGTGGTCCGGGCTGGAAACTGATGCATTGACGTCTGTTCAGCTCGAAAACACTCAACAATGACCCCTTTGTATTAATACAATATTCCAAGTATGATTAAGTAATGAAGTCACTGAAGTTAAATATTATCAACTTATATTAGTGAATTGTTCAAGTACAATCTACTCCACAGCATTGTTTGGTTTGGTCTGGTTTATTTAAGGCTCACCATTAGAAGCACATAGGTATGCCTCTGGTCTAGTCTTCACAGTCCTGATGCCAGTAGCTAAGCTTGTGTAACGACTATAAGTTGACAATAAGAAAGCGGCCTTGTTCCTCTGAGACATTGTGTTCTTGACAATATTTATGGTTGCCATGTGTCACTTGATTACATATATTTTCAAATGACATGGCTACAAATTCTTTGCAGGACAGAAACTGTCCACCTAAACTTGAAGGATTGACAAGAAACAGTATGTAATTCACTATTCCATTCTGAGATTTGATCTCACTGACATTAACACCATATCAGAGCTGGATTAAGCTATTTCTCATGCAAGCCCAACAGTCCTTACTGCTCGACTGCTTCACATTAAAAGCACTCACTTAGCAATACACCGGGCGGCTTTTATTGTGGAGCAGTCACAGATGTCATAGTGCGGACCACAATCGTTTCAAATATCACTGGGAGCATAAGCCTAATGGACGACGCAGGGCACACTCAGTGAGCTGTTAGATGAAGAAGCACAGGCAACTAAGCTGCTTGCCTCCAACTTCTCAGCAGCTCGTCCTCCTTTTCCTGTGCTCTGTCAAGTCAAAAACTGTTCACATTATGCACAGCATGTAGTCAGACTGTAGTTGCAATTATTTTTTGAATGTCTTTTATTAAAACAAGGTGGGTTTCCTTGGATACACTGTAAACAGATACACCAGCAGGTCCTCTGTCGTATGCCTGACAAATTAGTAGCGACTCTGTCTGAGTCTATTGACTTATTAAAACATAAAGCCTAGAAGATTTTATTTCTGATTGGAGATCAGTTTTGGATAATCAGTCATGGGTGACTACATCCTATCTCCCTGATGACCCCACAGATAGATAAGATGAAGGAAATAAGGAGGAAGGAAGAGGAAATAGAAGGAAATGGAGGCAGGAAACTGTGCTCTAAAACTACAAAATGTATATGGATGGATGGATGAACAGGTGATAGCTGGATGGACGGATGGATGGATGGATGGATGAACAGTTGAGAGAGGTGGGTGGACAGATGGATGGATGTATGGATAGATGGATGTATGGATGAATAGATGGATGGATGGATGGATAAACAGTTGAGAGAGGTGGGTGGACAGATGGATGTATGTATGGATGGATAGATGGATGGATGGATGGATAGATAAACAGTTGAGAGAGGTGGGTGGACAGATGGATGGATGAATAGATGGACATGTGGATGGATGGATAAATAGATGGACAGATGGATGGATGGATGAACAGGTGAGAGAGGTGGGTGGATGGATGGATGGATAGATAGATGGATGGATGGGTTGGGTGGTATGTGGGTAAGTAGCTAGTTTGGTAAGTCAGTAGATAGATATAACCTAAATGCTAACTACTATCATCAATAATAAGATGTGTTTTATGAAAAGCTCTTGAGCTAATTACTTCATACACATTTTCAAAATATGCACCCCGCCTCTGGGCCTTACCTGTCTGAGGTTGCGGGTCACTTTGACATCATGCCACGAATTGTCATTGAACTTTCCATGGACGGGCTCCACGATGGCCTCAAAGGCTCCAGAGCCGAGGTTGATAACAAGGGAGACAGCGCCGTCCTTCAGAGCCAGGTTGACGTAGTCAGCTGACTTGCCGGTGTGAAGGATAAGGCCGTTGCGCTGCCACGTCTTGAAGGAGAGAGTGATCTCATCACTGCTGCTCTGGATGGGGTTCTGGGAGAGATCGTAGCAGAAGTACTCTGAGCCACGGAAAGTGGCCACATTCTCTTCCCTTGCTGTGGTGAGAAGAAAAGAAAAAGGTAGAGGTTGAGAATAGTATATTTTCAGTCGTCAGATCCAGGTTTGCATTGTGGAGCCAGCATTGGTTAATTGTTCTACAATATTCATTTGGTAGAGTGATAAAAAGTGCATGATCCATTTAAAAAAAAAATGCAAGAACCAAATCTCTTCTTAAAGCCTACTGCTGCAGGTCCGGATGAAGACTCCTGTCACAGCAAGTCACAAGACTAGTCTCAAACCTTTTAGAAAAGGTCAAAGTCAAGTTACATGTCTTATAAGACAATTTCAACTCAAGTAGTTTGGATCTGTGAATGCTTGACAATTTATATTTGAACTGTTTTTATGTTTACATCCCTCAGTCATTTCAGTCTATTGGCCTAATATTTAAATTATAAATAATGCAAAAAAATCAGATACAAGTATAGCACTAATAGTGTGTTGCTACCACCACGAGAAAAAACGTTGTTATGGTGGTGCCGAGTATCACGTATTCACCACTATCACCCCTCCATCTCCATTCAGACGAGAGACCAACTACAATCTGTCTTTTTGTTATTGTTGCACCACGTGGAGCTCTGTAAGGAGGTATGCTGATTTGTGAGTATGTTTTGTGATGTAACAGGGTAAAGTGATATGTTGTCACATAACAGGAGACATTTATTGTTAAGATTAGTGTGGAATCCAACACAACAAAACTTAATTACACAAAAATTTTATATTATATTAAAAGGACCTTGTAAAAATCAGAAACATGTTCATTATAACTGAGAAAGTGTTTTTTTTTGTTATGACAGCAATACCCCTGTCTGCTGTGTAGTGTCATTTATTTTTCTAACTTAGAAGGGTAGACATTAAACAAAAAAAAAAAATTAGGTTTTGAGGGTTAAATATGACCAATTACCATTATAACCTTTAATATGTACTTTTAGGGAACAAAAAATGAGCAACAATTAAATAATAATCACCATATAATTAAATGGTGACTGACTAAAAGACAGAGTCACCTAGTCCCGGAAAAAATAACCTTCAGAAATACTCAACACATGCCAGAGAGGAAGGCAGACAATGGGACAAGTACAGGGAGACTGCAGATACCTATCATCTAACAACATCAAAGGCCTAACCTTCCCACTGAAATTGGCATTTCCTGTCAAACAGATTGCTTGTGACACAGTGGTTATGCCTGTGATCAGACAGAGAGAAGCAAAGATGTAAGGGAAGCCTCAGAGAAAAGCCAGCGAAGTGAGCACCGACTGTATTTGCGGCAGTGGCAGAAGAAAGAGAGGGGGAAACGCTGAAAGAGAAGAGCCGAAAGGGCACCGGAGAGCCGAGGGATAACAATGAAAAATGGTCCAGTCAGGAGTCGTTATCTGTGAGATCATCTTCAATTAGCTCGCAGTCGTTTAAGCAAAAAAATAGTGGATTGTAGGCCTGACTGCGACACAGCGCAATCTAGCAGCCACCAAGACACTGTGGGGATCTGCTTGAGCTCTGCAACTAAACCTCAGCAGAAAAAAAGGAGGAAAACACTGTGAAACTAAAAACAAAATGGCCACAGCTTTCATCTCCTAACACAGACACCTCAGGCACCGCTTCCACAGAGACGACTCATCTACACACAATGCTCTTGCACAATGCGGTGAGGGGAAGAATTGCAGGCTTCACTGAGTCGTTTGGACGTCTCTGAAAGTAAAAGTTGAACATGAATCCATGATTATTTCTGCAAGACCTAATTAGAGTCAGAGCGCTTACCTGCTCTGCCCCTTTCATTTTATTACTCACACTGCAAATAAGCAAAAAAAAGTGTAACCTAGATGGTGGAAATATTTAATCAGGATCAGAAATATGTTATTAATCCCAGGGGACAATAGGTGGCCATGGTCATGGAGGTCTAAAGCTACTGCCAAGTTCAGTCCAAAGCTGTTACCAGCCAATTAAAGATTTCCCAAGCTGCATTTTGGGATTTTTTTTATTTTTTATTTACCTTGATTTAATAGTTGTATATAAAATGTAGATTTCAATCACAAGCTATAAACTGTTATTATGGAAATACCTTCCTTGCTAGGAGACATGACGTTAGCTTTGGAGGTTAGCTACTGATGGACAAAGACGTGGTACATCGACTATGAATGTTGATACAGAAGTTTCTTCCCGTTTCTCTTCAAATCCATGTCACACTAAAGTTCTCGACAAAATTTTCTTTCTACATCATTCAATGATTGGAGGACTAACCATGCTGGTCATTACACATTCAGTTCAGAAAGTGGTTAATTACCGTGCACACTCAGTGTTGTGTTTGTCACATGGTTTAGAAAAGAACTTGAATCAATATCTAGTATTAAGTCTGAATCCTGTCAAATCTCTTATCATATTGACGAACACTTAACATTTAGTTCTGGTCTCTTATCACCTTTTCAATGGCTAAAAAAATAAATGTTAAAACTACAGAGTTTGGAGGAGCTGGGAATTTTGCCTGCTGGCAACCAACACCCAACCTTACTATTTACCTTTATGTTGCCTCTCTTTAGGACCAGATGTGGGGATGCAAATGGCCAGACTGGGTAATTTAATACAGTAATTTAAAACTGTCGAAAGAAATTTGTGATTTTATGATTGTGGCTTAAATTAATGTGTTGAGGTCACAGATGGGGTGTAACAACAGGAATAAATCTGGCTCCTTGGAGAGGAGAAATATTACATTGTAGGGTCATTTGGAGAATTCATATCCACTGCAACAATATACGATATATATATATATATATATATATATTTATATGCATATATATGCTGCAGAAAAGAAAATACATGTTTCCCTTCTCCAAGCAAAGCTTTCCAGTTTCCTCTCATCTACCTTTTGGGCTGGCAAAGTCAAATTGCATTTCATCTCCAACATAGATCCCCAAAGGTGAGAGAGCATCCCTGCCTCTCTCTCCATCTACAACCCACTGTGAGGGGGGAGAACAGCTTTACCTGAGTACAAGAGGAACCATGCTAGTTTAGCCATGAGGGCATTTACCTGCAGGGCTGGAATAAGAACAGTGGCCTGCTTCATATTGCAGACATGCAGAAAAAACTGATAAATATTGTCAAGATACGAAAATGCATTTCCTATTCTCTGTAAACTCCTTAGATCTAGGTGTGCCATAGGTGCATGATACTTGTGTTTCTGGTAACTGGTGAGATATGAGAAATTTATCAGCCCGAGGTAGTGATCTCGCTGCAATATAAAATACTAATGAACTGAGAATGCAGAGACTTCCTTCTGACCGAAATGAGGATGACGTGAGGAAATTGTTATCAGCTCGTAATGGTTTTAATGGCATCCGTACGCCGTTCCATTCGGAGGCTTCATTTGATTGATGAGCTTGTATGAGTCCTGCGAGGGGTCATCCATAAAACTGTCAGAGGGAGGGGTGGCAGAAGGCAAAAATATGGCCACAGTAAATTACCCTCATATTCAGGAAGGATGCCCTGGGTGGCAAAGAACTGAATTTGAGTCTGTTTTGGTGTTTGGGTTACTTTTCAGCAGCATGTGCTATAAATTATCATGTAACGTTTGCTCCCCACCACAATTGTTATCTATATTTTATTTTATATTAATATTCCCATGGAGACTTTTCATGGTGTTCTGTCAGTGACTAATGACACTTTATTGGCAGATCTGTGAGTTCAGACTATTTGAAATACTAAATCTAAATCAGTTCAGATATTAGTATGAAGTCGGAGCCACATGTGTTTGGACTCTGACAACTTTAAGTGACTGTTAAGTATATGGCTGATATAAATAACTGAAAAACACTGATACATGAATGATGTGGATTGTTTTGTGTGAATCATTAATGTTACATCACGTCTCAGTGGCAACGAGGTAATGAATATGAATACCAAAAATCTGTCTCTCATCCATAATTGAGTGATATCATAATTTATGATTTGTGTGTGTGTTTTCTTGCATATTTCTGCATGACTGGCTGTGACAAATCAGTGTGTGGAGAGGCCATTTTGTATCTCTAATGTTAGTGAAGCCCTGTTCACAGTGCGACAGTCGGGTGAATACAAGTTTGAGAAAGAAGAAGAGAGCAACTTAGATCCAAACAAGTTATTACATTGGACATGGAGTAATAACAGGGGGATTCTGGGTAGAAACGTCTCCTCTGATTACAGAATCAACGCTGTGGTTAGAAAAACTTAAAATACTGTCCTGGCTGACAATGATTTAATAAAGCTTAATATTATATTTCATGTTAGTATTTAAGTTAAATGATGTTATGTTCAGAATATATATATATAATTCAATTTCATATAATGAATCTATATATATATATATATATATATATATATATATATATACACTGCTAAAATCAACTACTGCTGATGATATTTCTTTCATTCATAAAACCAAAATCCATCCATTATCTACTCCACTTATCCTTTGAGGGTCATAGGGGGAGCTGGAACCAATCTCAGCTGATACTGGATGAGAGCCGGGGTACACCCTGGACAGGTAGCAGCATATTACAGGTCCAACATATAGAGAGAAGCAACCATTCAGAGCCACAGTCAATTTAAAGTCTCCAACTACAGACAATGTGTTTAGACTGTGGGAGGATTCCAGAGTACCCGAGGAAAACCAAACAAACACAGGGAGAACACACTCCACACGGAAAGACCACAGCAGAAGCGCAATTCAGTCTATTTAGTCTCATCAAGCCCCACATCGCTAAACAGGGAGTCAACCATCATACACATTTGCGATTTCTATTTAGGACATTTGGCTTTGACAAGGGTTTTCTACATATCAGCAATGGACACAGTCTCGCAAATGTTGTGCCATTGCAAAATTTAGTGTCGGACAGAATACCCACTCTCTCTCTCTATTTAAAGTTTTCATCTTAAAATGGGTTGTCACATATACTCACTGCTGCAGGTTACTTCTGCACTAGAATCTAGACTCAGGTGAAAGATCATTTTCTCTCTTCATTCTGCTGTGAACCACAATGTTTATCTGTTTATGTCACAAACATATTTCCAACACTTACCGAATCCCTTTCAAAGTAAAGGCACTACAGCGTTTCACTTTCTGAATCCCTTAATTTGTTCTAATGGGGCTTTGATTGTTATTGTTATCAAGACCGGAACATACACGTCTTCATACTGTAGTGCCCTGGCATTTAGTTATATACATAATTCCACTTGCATTGAAGTAAATGCAGTAGATAAACCAGTGTGAACAACAGACAACTGACAAACAGCTGATCTGAGGTCCACGGTGTTGCAGGGATGGCAAGTGGAGGTTTTTGGAGATCAACCAGTCGATTGCAATCAAGGTGTTGGCGACCACTAGTCTAGATTATCATGTAGTTAGCCAGCCTCCTGCACTGATCAGCACTGGACTGTGTATCTCCCATTACAACGTACTGACTACAACCCAGGTCCTTAAAGCTGATTTTGCAAACATTTCCCAGTTTGATATAATGATATAAATTACTATTGAAGAATATAAGCAGTGTGTTTTAAATGTAATGAACAGAGCAGAATTATAACGTCCAATCAAACAACTGTTGACAGTAAATTCCTTATGCTAGGTTAACAAAACTGACCTTCAATGGATAAGAATTATATAAGCATTATAGATAATGCATGGATGAATATGAATACATTAGCCTCAACTAAAACACTTTTAATGATCCCTCATTGAAAGAAGAAACAAGATGTACACATTTCAATCTACATAGGAAAAACACACAAAAAACACCATAGTGTCAGAAGACAACTGTTTGACTTAACAATCATACAGTCTCACAACAGTCCCATTAGACTTTACTCTTTTTAAAAGTATTGAACAAGCTGCAAACCATGGGAACTAAATCATTGTTGGTTTGATATTGTTTCAGATGCATTTTATTATTAACCTAGAAACAGTTGTAAAGAGCAGTTGGTTGTTCCTCCTCTGCAGTAATTTGCTTTATGAGCCAGTGAAGCTTTAGATGGGTCTTGAGAGCTGTGACATAAGCCGTTTTCAACCGTGACCTTGGGGAAGAATCTGAAGAATTGACTACGGATTTTACCCAGTTTGCCTTTCACACATTAACTCCGCTGCGGAGATCATGCACTCCAACACCGTCGTCAGCTCCTATCACTACAAACTTTCTTGACATCTTTGTTTGTGTCTTCTAAGCAGAGGCGGACTTAACCATGAGGCAAAGGCCGGCAATTGCCTTGGGCCCCGAACTACCAGGAGCCCCATAAAGAACCTAATAAACTTATGGATTACAGATGTGTGTAAACAGAGACTGACGAGAAGTGTTGCGCCAGTTAACCCATAAAAAGAATTAGTTCAGTACATTTAGCTAATGTACATTTGTTCCGTTTTTTATTGGGATTATTTAGATGATGATCATGTGTTAGTGATTAATCGATGGTGTCAGATCATAAATCTGTGTCGCTCTGGTCACTTAATCACTGAGTCTTGTGTGTGTCGCCTCTCATGTTGTACTGAGCGCACACATTATGTGGATGATTCATTTTCACGATGTTTAAATGCAGCCTCTTAAACTCTGGACACTGAGTCACTTCATGTCCTGACCAGGTCCTGATAACTAGTGATGACAGTTTATTAGTTACAGTGAGAGCAGGTCAGAGTGGAGGAGGAAACAGAAACTCAGCTGATCACTGAGCAGCTGTGACCAGAGAGAAACTGGGGTTTCACTGTTTCCACTGTTCTAATATCTATTCTAATATCTATTCTAATAAGTCTCTGACCTGCTGCTTCATGAACGAGCTCTGATCTCACTGTGTGTGTGTGTGTGGCTCTGAGCAAGTGAGAGGGGGCGTGGCCCCGGGGCCTCTGCTATTTCACATGATGGCCTTTACTATGATAATTAAAAAATGAGACATGAAAATAAAAACAATGAAGGGAGAGGAAGAGAAAGACAGGGACAAAGAGAAATGGTAATCATTTTTAAAAGTAAATTTTGTTATTATTTCTGTAACTCATATAATTGACCTCCTATTGTTTTGTGTGTTATCTTCTTACTTAATTAAAACAAGATGTAAAACAGAGGCCCATCAACTTAATCTGAGATCCTGCTGAAAACCAAGATTATAGATGACAGATCTTCCATGTGAATGGACAATACGGTTCATTCTTATTGTACAGAGAGCATATTGTTTATGAAAATAAGATTTTACTGTGAGTGCATTTGTTAAACTGTTAATATGTTTTGTTGGTTTGGGAAGAAGTTACAAGTAGAACTTTCTTAGATAAATAAGGATTAAAAACAGATGGAGAACAACGTATGTGGAGGGCCCCGTGCCTGTGTTCGCCGTGGGCCGCCAAATTGCTAAATCCGCCACTGCTTCTGTGTGTGTCACTACTTCTTCACCAGGAGATATATATATATATATATTTTTTATTTTTGCGTCTCTTGCGTGTTGGCAGCATCATCAAGCCTGGTGGTCAGGTGGATAAAGTCTGTAGAAACTGTGGAGTGTATTCACTTGGACGTTTGCTTTCCTGCATGAACCATCTCCAAAGAAAATATGGAGGAACTGCAGAGTCCAGTGCATGTCTGAAAACAGCTGTATACTGTCCACAATGTACTTATAAAAAAATCCCCATTCCACTTGGCTATGCAAAACTCATACACACAGGATTTTACATTTACAGTATATTCCAGTGTCACTAGTACCCCTCACTAGGTGACATGTGTACTGTTGTAGCTCCTGAAACTTGATGATGATAAATCTGATTTGTTTTATGACTTGAGAGAAAGCTGTACTTGCATATGATGCTTGTTTAGTCAACTCCTTTGCCTGGTGTATTTCTGCTGAGGGGTTCTGACTGACCAGTTCATGTTTGGACCCACTGGCTGACTGATCCACCAACACTGCGTTTTCTCAAACTACCATGTATGTTCTCATTCATCCGGTTAGATTTATAACTGCCTCTTCTCCAACTCTTTTCTAAAATGGCGTCCAGTGGGCATGGATATGAAAATGGTGGCTTGGTGTTTCACTATGAGAAAGTTAAACTATTTTTTCTGAGAGAATGACCTTATATTAATGCCAGTGTATCCAAACCGACTTAATCTGGGTCTCATGGTGAGTTTTTCAGAGGATGTGCGATCGTAACATTTCATCAATTCAGTAAAGCAGGGTTTGGATTGAATGCTATAATGTTTATGAGCTGTTCAATCGTCTGACAAGAAAAACATATAAGAACAATTAAAATTTAATTTGGCTTCGATGGCCAGTAACCATCCGAGTGTTTGTGTATGTGTAGCCTAAAAATAAGTGTGTGACAGCAAAGTTAAGAACTCTTTGTCGCAGATTTATTTTTTTAGATATGGACTGATGCTTGATTTAGAAAAACTGATAATAGCTGTGTGAAGTACAAGTGTTTCTGGCAGATGCTAATTTGCAGCACATGTCCCAAGAAGGACTGTAATGAAAATATTTGAGTAAAGAGAGAGATACAAGTTAGAGAGAGATAAAACAGGGTAATAAAAATGTGACAATATACAATGAAGTACACATAAAAACATGACATATTTGACAAATGGGCAGAATGTTGCTAATTGAAAAAGAGTGGCGTAAAGTAAAAAGATTTTTAAAAAATTTCATGTCGGGCTCCGTTATTTTTAAGTGGTGAAGTTTGCATTACATTTGAAGTGATCATGACTTTGCTCATTTCACGGAAAAAGTTGCTTTGTTGTTCACCGACTGAAAAAGGGGGAAGAAGATAAAGATAACGAGCCTGCTGACTCATGCCACAAATCATTTTAAAATGAAAACAACATTTTGAAATGTAGACGGCTTAATGCAAATATCCCACTTCAGACATTATGTTCCTCCCGAAGCAGCATGGGTCATTTGTTCAAGCAGGGGATGACCTGAGTTTCTCCTTGTGTTGTCCATTACCTCTCCCTCTTTCCTTCTCTGAGCCACTCACCCCTCATTAGACAGTCTGCTTGTCACTGAGCTTGACCGCTCAAGACACCTCTTCATCTCCACCCACTCATCTTCAACACTAGCAATGGAAAATTGAGGGGAAAAAAAACTTGAGGGCAAAAAACAATGTTATGTTTCATTGCCATAAGTTAGGAACTATGTGTATGACACATCCTGAATCATCTTTACTGTGGACCACAGTTCTCTCTTATTTGTATTAAGAAAACTCTTGAGTGAAATTCTTATAAAAAGGCTTGAATCTGAAAAAAGTCATATTACCAAAATATGGTTCACTGTACAGACCACTGCCAACTTTAAGCTGTATTCCAGTGGTTGATAACGGAAAGTAGAACATGGTTCAAAATTGCTCAAAAAGGTCACAGCATCTTGACAGGATCATTGGTTGTTTGACTTTAGTTCTTTATCTATGCAGTCAGGGGGAATTCAACAGAGCTTCACTTTAATCATTTACAAGGTATAAATATGTTTCATCTCCAGACTAAGGCAAAGAACACATGAGAAGATAAAGATTGTAAAGGAGGACATTAGTGTTTAAAGCTGATGGTTTAGGTCATAACCTGATTTAGTTTTCTCTTCCAATTCCAACGATTTGACAAACCTAGGCACTGTTTTTTTTTTAAATTTCCCAACTCTCTGACTCTGAACTGTCAGACTGTGTTATGATGTAACCATGATCTCAGATCTCAGCTATCGTCATGCTGTGCGTGACGTTACAATACAAGAGGAGAATAATGGTAAAGCGACCAAAACTGGACCCAAGGTCCATTAAATCAAGATCAAACTTTGAAAGCTGTCAAAAGGCTGTGTAGGTCAAACTACACTGCAGTATAAACACTACGCAGTACATTCTACAACTTGCTGTCTTGTGAGGGAGAGTCCTGCAGTTGCTTTGAGTTCGTACTACACGACTAACTGACAACAGGGGTCTCACACAGTCTTTCGCCAAGAGAGACCCTGACTACTATGTCTCATATCCAAAAATGGTTTGATCACAAAAAATCATGTGAGAAGAAGCAGTGTGAGTCCGACTGTTCCTCCTACCCGTCTGTGTCACCCCACTCACAGAATATGTCACTTGTACAGCAATACCAAATCGTGGTATTTATTCTCACCTTTTCCATTACCAATGCAATAATATGAATTATTTATGTTAATGATGTACACTTACAAACCAGCCACTAGGGACACACTTTTGGGTAGCTCTAGTGCCGGTCCCAAGCCCGGATAAATGGTGAGGGCTGCGTCAGGAAGGGCATCCGGCGTAAAACTTGTGCCAAAACAAACATGCGGATCACAAATAGGAGGGGCAGTGGATATATTGGCAGATGATCCGCTGTGGCGACCCCGGAAAGGGAGCAGCCGAAATATGAAGAGGAAGGATGTACACTTGCAGTGTTTGTGGCTCACATTCAAACCACCTACCACTAAATTAATTTCTTTAAGCAATATGCAATGGTCCAGGGGCACGTCACCACTACATGTACCCTCATGACCTTCAAGCCACCCTAAACTCTGACTGGCTGTAGTTGTTGCTGATTCACTTAGATATTAGCCTGCTCGAACTCTAGTTCGGAGGGTGTGGCGTGTCAGTGATCCCCTTGAATAGTGTCCCTGGAGAGTTCACAAACAGCATCATCTGATTTGGCTCCAATCTGAGACTTTTGTCAGCGACTCCCAAAATGGAAATTTGGACTAAGAATAATTTAAAATAATGAACTAGGGTTTAGAGGGAGCTAATCCGTGTGTATTTAAATTGATAATGTTGAATATAAATTTTGATTAATATTCACTATTCCATAAAAACAAAGTCCAACATTTGACAAGTTTAAAATGTTTAAGAAGCATGATGATGCATACAATGGCCTTTACAATCTCTTCATACACTTGACCTTGTACACCACTGAAAATGCTCTCTCTCTCTCACACACACACACAGTTATGGAGACTATACACACTATATGGAGGTGTGATCTGGCATCACCTCAGGTGACAGAGTTTGGTAACTCCTGGGTGGACCATCTGTTGGTCTTATTCAATAGAAGGAGAATAATTACAAAGTAAAACAACATGTATGCCCTTGGCTGCACGTCACCAGAGTATCCAAAAGAAGTGTTCGCCCACACCATCAGAGGAGAGTGGGCTCATGTATAAGAGGTGGACACAGTAGAAAAGGCACAAAATGGCTGCTTTGTCCAATCATTTGTAGCTCAGTAATTGCATCAACGCATATGAGGAAGATTTTTATGTTAAACTTAAATGAGATTTCAATTCCACGTGGACGTCTTCACCTAGAATACCACACTGTGATTCTAAAATAGTGTATGTAAAACACAAAAGCAGTACACGAAGGCTGGGAAAACTGTTGTAGTGGCGTCCTTTTTCTTTTTTTTTTACTGCTGCAGCTGTGACATTGTTTTCATCCTTTCATCCATTTCTTATGAATCCTATAATGTGATTGAAGTTAAATGATATATCACTGAAATACTATGAAATACAAGATTTAGCAGGTAGTCAAATAACAGGGCTTTGAATGGCCTCTATAATTTGGCCATTTCTTCTTCAGTCATATGTGCACTGCCATCAATGAGTAAGTGCTTCTACTACTGCACGACCTCACTGGACCTTGGTTCTGTAGCTTCTGCTGCGGACACATCTACAGGAAGCTTATATCTATGAACAGATTCTCAGAGTGAATATGCAGAATCTGAAGGCGGGGGACTAGATATTGGGGCCAGAAGCCTCCTGGTGACCAATCACTTTTGAGCATAGCTATGGTCGGCCACAGGTAAACTGTGTGGAGAGCAAGAGAGGCAGAACACATTCACCGAAATGCACTGGCTATCGGCTCTTTTATATGCAGATAGTTTTTAATAGTGACAAGCCAAAATGTCTTCTGGACCTAAGGCACAGACAAAAAGTTTTACTGTTAGTGTTTTGTGAGGAGAAATATTTGACTCATGTGGACTCAGACTGTAAACAATGTAGGGTGAAGAGAGGAAAGAGGCTTGGCCAAACATATTGGCCATTGCCCCCATCGTCAGACTATAGCGTATAGACAGGAAGCAGACCGGAAAGCCATGCAGCAGGTCGACATATGTACAAACGTATTCTCACCGATTGAGTTGTACAATCCTGATTATTTTCTACGTTTGTCAGTCACTGCATTACAACCATTACACATCTGGATACCTGTGTGACATGATAGAAAAAACCCATTGGTTCCTATGCTGTATAGCTTCATTCTCACTGTAGTTTTTTTTTACCAGAAATAACTCAAACAGGAAGAAATCAAGGAAGGAGGAAGTGCTCCCAGACTCTAACTCTCTACTACGATAAAAATTATTCGAGTGACGCCACCAATCCCTCAGACGCTGTCTGAGTTTGTGCCAAGCAGCTGCCCTGTTGAGGCATTTTCATAGCCAGCTAATAAAAAATGGCCAGACCTTTTTTTTATCTTGGCATTGGAAGCATTTTGTTCATTGACACATCTTTTCACTTATAGTTTCAATACTACAGTGAAGGTGAAGGTAAAGGTAAGAGAACATAGACTCATTAGGAAACCCCTAATTAACCCTCTAAATATCAGCAGTGATGTTATGCAGGATGGCTGAATTTGACCTCTACTGTATGTAACTGCTGTGGGCGATGACCCCTGCCCTTTGTCCTGTCATCCTGCTTCGGTCTGCGTTTCAGGTACCAAATGGGGGGGGGGTCATCTGAACCAACTGGCCTAGTGTGTTCTGGGTATAAGACGCCTTGCAGACACTCTCTCTCTCTACCATGCTTCCTGTAAAGATGTGTATGTATAATTCTAGGATTTTATTCCTGGATTGCTCTTCTTCTTTGAATACAGTAAACACAAGCACCCTGTTGCAATACGTCTTTTCAGGTCCACCCCACACTGATTTTCTGGATAAATTTTTTTACATTTTGTGAAAACTCACTGGAGCTTAATATCACAAATAACAACGAGTTGTTCTGTGAGAAAAAAAAAAAAAACCCTATCACCTCCGTTCCAGCCGCTCACTATCCAGGGTCATCTGGTAGAGAAGGTGCAGTCTTATAAATACCTGGGTACAGAGATAAACAGCTGCCTGTTCTTTACACAACACACAGAGGATGTGTACAAAAAGCACAACAGCGTCTCCACCTGCTGAGGAAAGTTTGAATCTCAGCAAGGGTATTTTAACTGTAGTTTACCGCTCACTCATCGAATCCATCCTCACCTTCAATAACACTCACGATCAAACAAAAAACTTTCATGGATAACAAACAGGCCAGCAAAATAATCTGTTCACCTCAAACTCAACGATCTGTATAGCAGATAGACGCCTCCCGACCCCTCCACCACTCCATCTTGTTATTGCCATCAGGCGGACGCTACAAAGTCCCCTTTCATATTTGTTATGTAACAGTCAGGACCATGTGCTTTTTATGTGTTTAAAAGTGTTTTAAATGTGATATTTGAATATCTATCTATCTTATATTTTGTTTTCATGCACTCACAACATCTACACACACACGTCCACTCTCATGCACATTTGATACAATGTTGGGAGTTGAAATATTTCAGTTTGATTGATATACAGTATTTATATAACTGCTGCCTATGACAAGGCATTACAAGTCAGGTGTGTGACAGCTTGAAGAATAAACCTGTTTGAAGAAAGCTTGTTGATTTTTTTTTCCCCCATTCATTTATGTCTTTCTTTCCAAAAAAAGTTAATTTGAATTAAATGTTTTTTATCTCAATACAGGACACAGATGTAAGAGTCTATTTTTATGTAAGGACACAATCAAAAGTTCAGCTGAAGCTGATATCGGACCGAATTAGAGTCTCTCTCCCAAAGCCACAGGGCCAGATTTACTAAAGCAGTATTAAGAATGACCCGTAGGTCGTCTGTGCCACCAGCTTAGAATACAACCCATCATTTGTTCTTTTCTTTTTCAACAAATTCTGTGCAGACATCAGGTCAGAGTGGGTGGATGGGTTGGACTCTGTTACAGGAGGTTGTTTCCTCTTCAGATCTGTAGTAATCATTGTTTCTTCTATCCATGACCCATTCAGAACCTTTGGGCCGTGAACCGATGGTGGGCGTGTCTGATACTTGCTGCTGCATGGAGGGATTTTCATAATGGCAACAAGCAGTTTCCTGCGCAGGATGCACAACATAGCTCGCTATCTTGCTTATGTGCCCTGCTTGCTTGCAGCTCTACACTTCCATCTGCTGCTGGACATGCTGCATTCCGCTCTCTCTTCTCTCCTCCCCACTGCTTCCAGTTGTATTTGTCTCTCTATGTCTTCTTTAAATATTTCTTGAACTTGCTTTGGGATGTAATGTCCTAATTTTATGAGAAACGTTTTGAGAAATAACAACACTTCTCAGGTGGAATTGAACCATCCTATCATGGTAGATCAAGGATCGTGACCGTGATGGTGGATCAAGACCATGGATGGTAATTGTGGTGGCAGCTGATTGTAGACCGTGATGGTGGATTGTGATGGTTGAGTGTTACTGTGGCAGCAGCTGGATTATGATTACAACTAGATGCTTGGATATGCAATATGCCCACTCACATGTACTGCCATTACTACTGTCATTACTGTTCCCTTCATCTCTGTGAGCCATTTTCTTATGTACAAATACTTTAAACACTGATACACCCTTTGGCATCTAATGTACTTCTGTCTGTCCTGGGAGAGGGATCCCTCACATGTTGCTCTCTCTGAGCTTTCTACGTTCCTTTTAGTAGTTTTACCTCATTCTATTTGGGCAGAGGATGTCGCACCTTGATTTGTGAATATGGGCTATTGACAGACGAATGGACAACTTGAAAGTATAATACCTAATAATGACACAGGGGCGCTGGAGTGGAGGCACAACTGCATTGGGTAATGATGGTGAAGACAAATGCAGTCATGTAGCCTAAATTCTGCACCTGCACCTGCACACACACACACACACACACACACACACACACACACACACACACAGACACACTTGCAGAGGCAGGGACACACAAAAGAAGTCATTACACACCCCAGTGAGTGCATTATGATCTTACACCTACTAAATGATAGCTTCTGGTGCTCAGATGGCAACAAAGAAAAGAAGCCACCAAGCAGGAGATAGAGAAGATATCTGCAGGCGCCACATTAAACCTGTGATGTCAACATATAGACATTGGTTCCTCATGTGCATATGCATGGACGAACAAGCACACACACACACACACACTGAAACATAACTTGGATTAATAAAACAATATAGTATGGCGTAGAATTTTCAAAATTATGTTTTTTTTTACCGAAACCTCATTGTGCCATCAGTCTGATTGTGATGATTCTTTTATTGTATTTGTGCGTGTGTGCGTCATTAACTTGAGCCATTCCAAAACACTTTTTCTACACAATTTGGTGCCCTGGGCCAGGCGTCCACCAGCACCTCAGAGGAGATTCATCCGAATCATGACTTTTTTAAATGAAACTTTTATTATTATTCCCCTTTTTGTTCTGTGTCCTGACATCAACATCATCTGTCAGTTAGTATCTGTCTTTACATAAACCTTCTCCATTTTTATATCACAAACTGAGCTGCAGGCAACGTCTCTGACCCGACGTTTTATTATTATCCACTGTTTATTTCAACTGTATTGTTTTTCCTTTACTACAATGCACACTTTCGGCTTACATTAAAAGTGATAGAGCAATCTAGATGTTTCACAGCTGACTAGCTCACATTAAAAGAAAACATTGTGCTGGTGTCCTATATCATTCTGTAAAATGTCCCATAAACCCCACACAGCGAGGTGGGGATCTGAGGCAGGAAGTTCTAGACCAATAACTGCATGAAAAGATGGATCTCATGACAGCTTCCAAAACTGAACCGGCCCCTGGTGGCTGGATTGGCGGGTGTATTGGAAGCGCCTTGATACTGTGGCTGCTCTCCATGATCATGTCATCAGCTCAAGATGGTAGCCCCAAGGCTCGATCACATTCATCATTGTAAGTATTTGTTCTTGTGATAAAATGCAATAAAAAAGAAAAAAATCTACTACAATCAGGATAAGGCTGGAAAAAACAAATATGAAACAAGGGTTTTACATCACTATTGATGTTACTTACTTACTTTGAACTTAATAAGAAATTGAACACACTCCTCATCAGTCTGCATAACACACCAGCCTCATTGAACACATAGACTATCCATGCCAGCCTATACAACACATGAGTTTTACTATGTGTATAGTTTTAAATATGTATTTCTTCGCTTGATGCATCTTGGGTCCACCCACATTGCAACGTTTGTTTTTGTTGCTGCCCGGTTTGGTCCATTTCCTTCCACCTCTCTCTAAAACCACACTGTCCCTCAAAATCAATCCAGAATGATTTTCTGGATGGCATGGGGGATGAAAAGTTCAAAAGAAGGACTTGATGTCTTGCACATGAGTAACCGCCATCCGTGTTGGCCCTGGTCACATCTTTATCACATTGGCAGCCATGCTGGGTGGCTTGTTCCTTAGACAAAAAGACCATTCAGTTTCACTATTTTTTGACATTCATATTTCTCCACTGGCTGACTCTTTTTTTGGAGCTGAATGATGTCAATCTCCTCTTCTTCAAGCTCACTATCAGACTGAATTGACAAGAATTTGATCCTCATATTCTGAAGACTCTTCCACTTCCAAATCTTTCAAAGCTTCTCTCTCTTCAAAAACCATTTCTAAGGCACTCTGAGCAGAGAATCTTTTCGCTAGATTGATTGTGATAAGGAGCCACACAGGTAGAGCTATTTAAGAGTTGTATCCTGCCCCCAATTGGCACCTGGGATAGAATGTGAGAAAATGCAGAAGGTTCCAGCAAGACAGAGGGTAACATGTGCAGGAATGTGCAGTGTAGATGCTTGAAATGTAGGTACAGGTGCAAAAAGACTAAATTCATACACGCATGCATGCACACACACACACACACACATACACATACACACACACACGTGGAAATTGCTTTGGTCCAGTGGACCTGAACATCACATACATAATATAAATGTGTGGAGAGGTGTGCGGTCATTAAAATATGTTCTATCTTATGTTGTTCATGGAAAATGAGCCAAGGCCAACAAGTCTGAGTTGGAAAATATATATATTAATTTTTCACAACTGAGACTCTCCTCACCAGAGAAGTTTTGTCACTCATCATTGGATCAAATACCAATTGTTATGGAAGTTTTCTGGAAGCTGGTGAAAGGTGAACTCAGCAGCAGCTGATGTCTTATGCAGAAGATTTTAATGTGGACTCGATGCATCAAGGAGACCAGAAGGTGCAACAATATACAAACGCTAACAGAGCAACATGAGCAATTGTCACCCCCAAGTCTGAAGAAGTCTCCCACGGCATCCCAGAGTATCTTCCTCTACTTGTGTCCCCCATTCTAACAGCACATCCATGAATGGCTAGGATTGCTGTCACTCTCTATGTTACATGTAGGTATTTGCATCCTATTGGATAGTTAAGTCTAAATTTGCATTCACAAACCACATTGTGTCCTTACGTCTTGCCACTAGTGTAATACGCAAAAGAGTTGAAGCTGGGGTGTTTGAGTTAGATGTGAAAGTCCCTGTGCTGAGACACTACAATGTACTGTTGGTTGGTCCTTAATCTATAACCTGACCTTGTGTACTGCCTAGAGAGAGAATCTGTGGAATTAGCCAGGCACTGTTCTCTTAATGGTGTACAGATATACTGTAATATATACAATATATACATAGTACAGTATAAAGTGGCATATACAGTAATGTGTGAGGATATACCAAAATTCCTCAACACCTATTAAAACAAATGCTCATTGGAAGACAAAAAAATCCTCTAGAGGCATTTCCTGTCACTATCACCTCCACCACCCTAACAAACATAAGTAACTCGTATGCTTCTTTACTTCTTTATGACTTTCCTTCGGTTTAGCTGTTAGTTGTTACTTCAAGGTGTCTGCTGCTGGACTGAAGCTCTGTGTTGTCCCTCAGATTAAAGTGTCTGAGTTAAAGTAAATGCGAATGTGGATTTCTGCTGAGGCTGCAGATGGTATTGTCACAATATGGAGTCACCTGCAGGAGTCCATGCAGCAGTCGAGAATAACTGCTGTTGTTCGGGGTGATGATAGAACAGGAGATCGTTCGCAGAAATTATGTGATGCAGTTATGTCGAAGAAAGTTTGGTTGAAACCATGACACAAAGATCTGAGGCTGTTTTCAGAGCAGAGGGAGGAACTAGCCAGTTTGGTGTTCCTAATAAAGTGCTCAAAGTGTTTGTCTGTTTTATCTCTAGTGGTCCAGTCAATCATGATTTTCCTTAGTCATAGTCATGGACACAGGCAGAAGTAGTTTGTTGTTGTTAAACCACAGTAGACCCTTTAAAAGAGGGTCAGACATCATAAACATCTTTATTGTTTCCTATCCAAGTTTTGGGCCTAAATAACTTCACTTGAGCGGTAGGAGATCAGAAAGCAGTGACATGAGATGGCCACATGATCACAAAATGCTTCTATACTGAAGGATATATAAGAAGGCAGAGACAAATTACATGTACTGTAAAGCACTTAGAGTGTCAAGACTAGAATAGCACAATTTAAACAATGACCATTTACAAATGCCAATTTGTGTCACTTGCTTTGGTGTGTGTGTGTGTGTGTGTGTGTGTTACTATTTTAGCCAAATGCTGATGAATCTCTTAAAATTGGAAATTCATAAAAAAATGTTTCCCATTGTTTAGTGGGGCTGGTCGGGGGTGCCACGCTTCTAGCAGACTACACCTATAGTAGTACTGCATGATTTAGTTAGATGTGTGTTGGCGAAGACAGCGTTTCTCCATCATGAATCAACATAATGGCTCATCCATTTCACAGCATCAGGATAGAAGATAAATGGGGAGAGGGATATGAAGGAATGAAAAAAAGAAAAGCGAAAGTAAATCCTCTGAAAAGGCTGGTTGGTGGAGGACGGCTGATGGAGACAGGAGCACAAGAGAGGAGGCTGGAGGGAGGGAGTAAGTAAAGACGCGGGTGGTGGTAATGGGGGGTGAGAAGGATAACCATCAGTAATTTCAGCAGGCTGGCGGATTTCCATTTGTTCGGTTGCTTGACCAATGGTGCGTTGGGATGTGTGCACCAAACGGCGATGTGGAACTGAAACAAAGAGCAACGGGAAGGGGGGATGGAGCCACTGAAGCATTACCTCTGAGCAAGAGAAGAAAGAGGTGCTGCCATTTTGATGGCATCCAGACAGCGGCGGCTGAGCTCCCTGTGAGGGAAGGCCCCGTCCTGCTCAGCAAAAACATCAACAATGACACCGTCATTTCACTCAGCCGAGATGATCCCATATAGAAAAATGTGAAGAAAAAGAGGATGACCGGCAAAGGCTACTGATTCACAATGTGGATTTACACGCGGCAGGAATCCCTGAATCTGTACAGAAGAATAGACTGACAGTTGTCTCCTCGACTCAGACAACAGGGAGCTTTCCTGCACCTCAGTGAGCAAGCACACAGCCTGATTCTCAGCCGTCTCCTGACCGACGGGGACATTTCTCATCTCAACGCCAGACTGTGGCGTTGTTGGATTCATATTCACGACTTTGTTGTGTCATCATCAAAATCATGAGGTCACAGAAAAGCCCTTCAACGATTCCAAAAGATTATAAAGCAGCAGCGTCAGTGGCATCACATGCAGCACGCTTGGCTACGCTTTGTTCACAATAATTGAGGTATAAATGACCAGTTTGTAAAGTCAAAAAAAATAATAGCACCATCTACAGTTCTATCCAAAGCATGTATGAACTAAAGATTTTGGAAGATTGAGTATAAAGCGACCCAGCAGCTCTCAGACAGACCTATTACTTGTATAACCTGTATGCGCAGCGTATATTTCTACATATATGTACATAACCCCCCCACAGTTTTTCTCCTCTCCTCCTTTACAAAGGTTTCATCCTGTGTGTGTCTGTGTGTGTGTGTGTGTGTGTGTGTGTGTGTGTGTGTGAGACAGGATGTGTGACTGCATGCATATGAACGAGGCATCCATGTGCACGTGTGTATGTACACATGTGCGTATCTTCCCACATATACAGAAGCATAGGCTCACTCTATCCCTTCTCTCTCTCTCTCTCACACACACACACACACACACACACACAGACATAACTCTCTGAAGCATGAAAACAAGGTTGACTTAGTCCCAGGGGGCTTTTCATTTACTGCCCAACATAATGCCACATCCCCAAACCCCCGCTCCCAATCACACACACACACCTACACTCCTCCTTATTGGCTATTATCTGGGCTGTCGGAGCCAGTGTTGATACCTAATGAAGGGCCACGGTTGCCATTTCTCAGCTGACTGTCACCATGGTTACGGAACAGAGAGGGAGGAGGAGGAAATTGGGGAGGACAGGGGGAGCGCTCTGATGAGGAGAATAAGAGATGAGGAGGAGAAGTGGCTGAATGCAAAATCGGATTTGATGTGTTTGTTTTTTACTGCTTGTTCAAGAAAACCGATTTTTCCTTAAATGGCAACATAGAGACTAGAATAAAAATAAATTAATAAAGACTAGAGCTGATGGCAGATGATCAAAGACAATACATCATAGGAAACCATTTAATTTAACCAGCTCTCTTGATAAATAGTTTACTTTAACAGTTTAACATTGGACTTACATCGGCCGTTCAGACTATCAACTATCTGTAAAATAGCTGAGAGGCTAGAAAGGTCAGGAATGAGAAAAATACTTCTAAGACGCACAATGACCAAACTTAACAACACGCAAATCTTTGCAGCGTTCAGTCAGGTGGTGGTGCAGCGGGCAGAGCCAGGACGTGACGCATTAATTCCACTGCGGAGATCACATGTTTTTGTTCATTAAGTAGATCAACGCCGGTGCCTGACCATCTCATCATAAGCTCTCTTGGCATCTTCGTCTGTGTCTTCTTCACGTATAGCACAAGTTTGTCATCCTGAGATGTAGTCTACCACACTAAAATAATAATAACAATAATAATAATCTTCTTCTTAATATAGAAAAGTTTTTTTTTACCCAAAAAACACTTTTCTTTTAACCTGAACCAAGGCCTTAAGTTGTCAAAAAATACATTTTGTAAAAGTAATACAATACAGTCTGAAGAAATGTTTATTTTCAAGAGATGTAATTTTCTGGTGATAATTATTTTTTTTTGCTTGATTTTGAAATTCTGCAACACTGTCCTCTTAACATGTCTCCACAACTATACCCTTTTAAACCTAAATTACTACAAGGTATATGCAGGCTTTCTAAACGACTGCCTACCTTCACATTAATATTAGGGGAGTTTGAATTTCAGCTTTTTTCTCTCTCTGTTATGTTCGACGTCGTAAATGCACCGGAAACTGAGAAGCTCTCTCACAGAGTGTCTTTCAATTTCATCGTTACCAAGATGTAAAATACATAAGTACACAAACATTCACGGCTATTTATGCGCCAACGCCAGGGAATGCATTGTGTGTTATAGCATCATGTAGAAAGAGCGGACCATCAGCATCTAGACTGCCAGAAATAAATAAAGAAGAAATTAGCCTGTCATGTTTCCACCGTTGCTGATCCGAGTCAGAGCCGATTAACACCCGTGTCTACTGCAGAGTCATTTGAGTGAATTGTATCCTTTCCCTTTGCAGACAAAAGCCAGACATCGGTGGGTGTTGGTGGGAGATTTGACTAGTGGACAAGGAGCTTGATAGAGAGACCAGGCGCTACACGAGCTGCTCCTCCACTGACAGTCATCATTTCTGTCTGATTTGTAATCAGGCTCAGCTGATGGACAGTTTGTCCTTTACCCAAAAGACATAATTGCATTTTGAGAGAGACAGACGACACGCAGGCCACATTAATCACAACTCTAAACTCATTTCTGAAGGACAGTTGTAAGGTGCTGGGCAACAATTCCCCCACAGTGTCTCCACACAGGAGCGTTCGTCTCCAGCAATGAGATGTGGCAGGCCTAATACTGCATGCTCACTGTGGCCTAATGAGAAGAGGCTCAGGTCAGGATGATGAGACGCCTGTCAGCCTCCTGTGGACAGCAAAAGGCTTTGTGTGTGTGTGTGTGTGTGTGTTTGTTCATGTTTGTCTAAGCTTGTCTCGAGTCCTCACACATTTCAAGTTGTTCAGTTGTTCTACAGTTATGTTTGAAATTAAATGGGTTAAATTTGGGGTTAGACATTTGGCTGTAATGTTTAGGGAATGCATCATTCCGATGATGGAATGCACTAATTTATTCGGGTAGCAGGGAACATTACTATATAATTTCCTAAAAGTTGTAATCTGGTTTTAAATAAAGTGTTTTAATATGATGTTCATGGTACATTTAAAATTCCATGACATAATAAGCCAACTAGCATCCCTGTACTGGACTGGTGAGCTGTTATCAACATGTGAACCGTCTCCAAACATTTTCAGAATGTTTTCAGAGAATATTGTCCGACCCTTACAAAGTACATCCTAAAATAAAATATAAATAATAAACCTAGTTCTAAGATACTGCATGAAATCTTTTCTCAGAAGGTTTTCAGAACAACACACAGCCCTGAGAGATCCGATCACAAGTAGACATCTCAGAGTCTGTTCTCACAAGGCACAATGTGTCTCCTGTGACCACTTTAGATCGGTTCGCACTTCTCCGCTCAGCATGGAAACAAGAATGGCACATGCAGCACCTCTGCCAAAGCTCCACAGTCCCCTTATAAAAACACTACATCCATTTTTATTTTGATCTGCACTGAATTGCACAAACTCATAAATACCAGTCCCCTAAAAATGTCAGATTTTTTAAAAATCAAGATCCATGTATTATTCTTTGAGCAATCAACATAAACATTAAAAAACGATCTATATATCGCAATGCAAAAATAATCTTGGATTCTTCCCCTGATCTGGATCTGATGAGTTCTTTCCTGACCAACCTGACGTACCACACCTTCAACCAAGGTTCATGATTACCCATACTGTTTATTTTGCATTATCCTGCAGACAAACAGCAAACAGACACAGAACAAAACATAACTCCTCCCCCTGCTTGGCGGAGGTAATAATCGTGTACATTATTTTTGTTCATGAAGACCACATTATGTTGTTCTAACCAAGTTTGAGTTTACAGATGTGGCCGATGACAATGTACTCACATCTGAGGGCCTTCAGAGAGTTTAAGGGTTTGAAAAACAGCTTTAATTGTAATTGTTAGGAATAGTTAGAAGTAACAATACATTAAAAGCTTAACAAAATAAAGAAAATGACATCCAACATATTGAAACTGAGAGTTAAATTGTGAGACTTCTAAAATCTGCTTTTGTGGATATTTCATTTTGTAATAATTTAGGCTATTGTGTGTTTTTGCATTGAACATTTTCGTTGCATTTATGCTGCATGGCAAATTCACAGATTCTCAATAGATTACTTGCAAAGTAATGCCACAGTTTTTTTTATCTAGTTGTATTTATCAAAAATACAACTCCACTGAGAACATTTGTCTTTTTTCCACCTTGTTTATCTTCACACGTGCACACATGTCAGCGTGAAGCTGACAGGGGCAGGGCAGTGTGATGGGTTGAGGAAAATAATAAGTGATTTTGGATTGAGAATGGAGCCCATCTCACACAGACACACACACACACACACACACACTTGCAAGCTGCGCACACAGACAAAAGGCCTCAGCAAGCCTTCCTGGGGCTAAGTGGCGTTAACCTCCTTCTCTCGTGGGACCCAGACAAAAGCCCCCGAGGAGCGCTAATAATCACCTCTCTGTCCGCCCCTCCCCCTCCACCACAACACACCAGCTTCGGCCCTCATGTCTGGCCTTTACAGCGTCACACGCGGAAATGTACCCACAAAAAAATGTCATCAAAAGCAAAATTATCTCATGTTGTGAAATACGCAATACATGTGAACATAATTGTCAAATAAAATATCTGATTACACTTTCCCTCTTACAAATAGGGTTAAAACAGTTAGCTTAAGATCTCCAGCATTTACATGAAAAGTTCAGCTAAATGGTTGTTTGAGGTAAATTCAACTCTTTTGTGAATTTCATAAAAGTAGAGTGTAGTACAGTTAAAACTGAAAATATATAGATAAAAGGTGCATCCCTATACTTATATACAAGTGGGAGTGGTGGTTTCTGGGGCTGTGTTGATGAAGGATTCTAATTTGAGATTTGTCCCAAGAAAGGGACAGAAAAGGTTTTAGCTTATACATGTCTTTCTCTTCCCCCCTGAGGGCCCGGACTGTATTTCCGAACCTGTGTGCTTAGGTTTGTGTGAGTCTATTCTTGTGGGTTCAGTTTGGGGGGTTGCCTGCTGCTGATTGGTTCCAACATAACATTGTGCCTTTTTAAAATGCATGGGTTTCTGCAGCTGTCTGACAGCAGCACCTCCTACTCTTCTCTACTTCCTCTGTGTGGTTCTTGGATCACTGTCTTTCTGGGAGATCATGTCAGGCCAAGTTCCCCGAATCAAAAAAGTTCCCTGGGTATAAAAAACAATACTGGGTGATTATATATGATACCTGTACCATGATATTGTGTGTTTGCATGCATCCATGCTTGTGTGTGTGTGTGTGTGTGGCTGTAAAAGGGTATAGTGATCAGTCAGGGGTGGGGGCGGTATTGAAGCTGGAGTCACTGGTGTGTATCGGCACACATGCTCCACCTTGATTGCACATGAGAATTAGCTTGAATCCAGCTCTAGACCAACACAGCAAACAGTAACGTTGAGGTTTGTATATTAATCATTGTAAATAAATAAAATATAATTCCACTATGTATCATTGCAACTTACAGGGACTTTTAAAATGGGTTATATCAAATATTAGGAGTATTATATTTTTTTGGTCAACCTTAAATTATCTTTAAATCTGTACACAATTAAAACACCCAACCAGATCGATTGTAAAGCTATCCAGCATTAACAAAGATAGAAAGTGGGAAGAGAAAAGGAAGGGGCAGCGGGTGTGTGTGTGTGTGTGCGTGTGTGTGTGTGTGTGTGTTGGGGGAGGGGGGTGGAAGTGTAGGATCTGGAGGGAAAGAGATAACAGCGCTCCCACTTTCTGCGTTGTCATGTGAGTGGCGTGTCACAGCGAGCAACTGGCCGACAGAGATAAGGCCCGGGCCCCACCGCAGTAATCTGCTCTGCAAACACACACACACACACACACACACACATGCACTCAAATCCAGAAAAAAAACCCCACCCTATCAATGATCAGATTTACTCAGGCGAGGTGTTCATCAAAACCTGGCGTGCTCAGTAAACCTCCACTATTAATTCAACAAAGCAGCGTTTGAGAAACCCACCATGTACCTGTACACGTGCGCATCTGTATGTGTGGATGAAAGTCACTGCAGGTAAATGGACTCCACTGCCCACAGAGCAATTGTATCTAATATTTAAACATTTTTAGACATGTTTTACATTAAAATACACACTCATGCCTGTGCAGATACATTTTCACTCTGGACTGTGGACCTGTGCTCCTGCAGGTTCCTGCAGCATGAGGAGATCACAGGGGCCCGTTCAGACCACAGAATAAGAGTACAAAGGCAATGATTCACCCCTGTCTCCAGTTACATGTTTACCAGCTAAACAATTTAAGGCTGCTCGGGATTAACAATGAAGTGCAAATTGCCATGACTACAACCAGCACTGAGCATAAAGCACTGATGCTGTTTCTAATCTATGTTATTTAATAAATTGCATGCATCATGTAAAATTCACATCTCTCCACCAAACATTTGATTTGTAGCAAATTGGTAGAATATACAGCTCAATGGTAGTAGAGACAATTAGCATCCTTTTCCTTGTGCATATGTGTACATCTGTATTTTTTTGTGTTATGTCATCGTATTAGGGGCCAGGGGCCACTACTTTTCCTGCCCTGTGAGTGATATGCTGCTTTCCCTGCCTTGTGAAAATAACTACTAAATAATTGATTGAAAAAAAAAAAAAAATATATATAATTATAAGTCACAAATTATTGGTCACGTTTCCAAAAATAATAAAAAACAGATTTTTACTGATGCAAACATGTTAGAAATGATGCATCCCGAGTTCGTCACAATTTGTATCTGATGTGCACTTTTCACCGTCCCTATTATTCATAGCAATATGTTGTGTGATGTCACAGCAACAGTGATGATAATTGTTGGAAAACTACCAATCCATTAGACAGTTTAAAGCGTCGTTTTCTGCAATGCACACACAGCTACATTGTTGGCTGAGTGTTGTGTCTGTCAGACTGTCACTGCAGCAGGGAAATGAACTCTGCTGTGTAATGTAATGAACCAAGGCTGAGCTGCTGTTTGGATGATGAACAACTAAAGGCAGGCATCAGGCCGGGCTCGGCCACACTACAGTAAAGTAGAATAGATTGGATCTAAATAGAGTGCTGTGTGGCTCCTACTGCCGAGTAGTGACAGTAATGAAGTCAGACCCGGATCAATGGACTTCTTTAAAATGACTGAAGACACTGCTGCTGCCCTGTATATGGGAACGCCCCCCCCAAACATACAAACACACACACACACACACACACATATACACATACACATACACATACAGAGCTTCATCAGTGTCATAATTGCATCAGTCTAGGAGAGGGGGTAGATCACTGATTACTGATTGCCCTCTGCAATTGGACTAATTTGGCTCCTTGGACCATGTGCTCCAATCAGTGTCAGCAAAACACACACACACACACAGACTCACATACATACACACAAACACACACACACCACCTATTCTGTCCCCATAGGATGAAAACAGAAAGAAGCACAACCTAAAAATGGACAAGAGGCACGAGTAGCCCCAGATACACACTGGAGTTTATATACAGACACACAGACACACACAAACACACACACGCACACACACACAGACAACCCACTCACCCACAGCATCATGACTCAAAGATAATGTCTGGACAGTGTCGGCCCCCTGCCACTGCTCCCACTAGGGGCCTCGACACCAGATGAAGCCACTGATACAGCCCACAGAGGCCCCGCTCCAAACAGCATAATGTGACGACTGCGGACACCGCACAAGTCCGTCATACATTAAAGAAAACATTGAAGCAGAATTGATAAATAAAAAAGTTCAGCAAAAAATTTGAAATACTACTCACAATAAATGAAAACAAAAGAGACTAATTAGACACTGTTCTTTAAAGGAACACACAATTATAATAGGAGGCAATTAAATTGAAAGAAACGGGTGAAAACAGAACAACCAACAGAGCAAAATAATGAAGAAAAGTAGAACAGCATGTAAAACTGACCAAATCAGCATGTCATGCTTCTGTTGGATTTCAATGATCCCTTCTGTTACTGTGTTGAATACCTGACAAAAGCTGCATCTCCTCAGCAGCTCACTGCTGACCATAACTGTTGGTGAAGACAGTGGCGTATAAAGGATTTTTCTAAATCAGGGGCCAATTCAATTCAAACAACATTTATCCCAGAAGGGCAATTTAGTTTTGCAGTCTACCATCACAAAAAAATTAATAAATCACACAATCAGCAGCAGCATTTAGTCATCATGCACATGCCAGTGATGACGGATCAATGAATGGGCCACCAGAACAGAGCAGCGACAATACAGGTCGCCATTTATGAACTAAGAGCACATCAAGGTAAAGAACAGCACCAAATACAGAACCATGAGACCATGACTCCAGGGAAAATAATAAATACATTATTAAATAAAAAAAGTTTATGATGGAATAAAGGCATGTGCGTATCTGTTGGTTTTCCTTGGAGGGGCAACGTAAAGCCATCCCGAGGGCATCAAAGAGAATTCACTTGAGAGAACGTTTTCAGATTGGAATTTTCATCATGTGTGCCGTGAAGGCAATTTACACAGACAAGTCAATTATATGTCCAAGAAAAATGCACATTTCATGATTCGGATTTATATTTAAGTAATTTCCTTGACTTTACTCTTTGCTCTGTAGTCTTGAGCAAAGCCACACATCATTGAATTTAAAAACTGTCCTGTGTTCAATAACATTCTGTACCTCAAAAAAACGCTTGGGAATATATGTTTTAACGATTTGTCAAATGTATTGTTAGGATTGTAAATAAGTGAGTAGATTATTAAAGACAGGCTACTAACAGGACAGGGGCACTTCAGAGACCAATCAGATTTCAGCCAGGGCCAGTGCCCCTAGCCCCATCTCTGCATCCGCCCCTGAGTGAAGAGTTTGTGATCTGGAACATTTTCTACATGACACTGAAACAACAGGCTTTCTTCATATTCTTTATGATGTTGACCTTTTACATAAAATGTGCATTGTGTGTGAATTAAGTCAAGTGGAAACTGTTTTTTTTTTTGGCAAACTACAATATCTCACATGTACTTTTTTACTAGAGAGAATGAACCAGTGTCTGTATTTCCACATTCAGCCTGAGGGCATGTTGTCTCCATACACAATATGACATGTGTCAGAGGCACACACACACACACACACACACACACACACACACACACACACGAAGGGAGTCACTATCAGGTTTGAGCAGTTTTCAGACAGGACCTCTGCAGAGGTTGACTTTTACACAGCCACTCAGACACTTTCACAATAAAACAGAAATCTCCGGGTGGAGGGTGGAGGGTGGAGCAGCAGACAGAGGCAGGAAGTAAATCATTGCTCTGTCTTCGCAGGTAATCTGTCCCCACGACAGACATTAAGAATAGTTTATAGAAAAAGCCAATTTTCTCCCTGATTGTCTCATTTGCTGTTGTGGGTCATAAAGAGGCAGGAATATTAAAATAAGACAGTTTCATAACCAGTTAAAAACTCCTTGTAGGGGCTTTAAGATGCCAAATATTTCCCCATCAGTGGCCTGGATATCCAGGAACGTGTTTCTGTCCACACAGTCTTTTTGGACTTCTCAAAATATTCTTAATATGGATTATATTGCAGGGTTGGTCACAAGATACAAAACAAATATGATAATAATAATATATAATAACAATAATAAAGGTAGGTAAAGACCTGGGTTCTTATTCAAAGGTATAGAACTTTCAAATTACTTTCACAGACAGAGGAATTGTAGTTTGGCTAGGGTGCGTATGGAGGAGTAGGAGTATACACCTTAAGCAGCAGGTCTCAAACGAGCAGACCATGTACTTCATTACTCTACTCAACCTGTTTCCTGTTTCCAAAGGCAAACATGCCCCCCCATAAAGAAAATCTAAAACTCAAGAATGAACTCTGCCCACAGATACTGTTACACTGACCGTGTATTTTTGTTTGAATGACCAACGAAAAAGCTGAGACACAGTTGTTCTTATCTCGTACCCTGTCCTCTTAATGTCCACATGGTATTTTATGATGATGTGGGCAGAGATAAATTATCTCAGGCTCAGGTCTCTATCACCAGAACCAAATATCATTTTCAGGGATAGTGCATTGATTATACCAATGTGTCAGCCACAACAGAAGAGAGTAATTTCAATTAATAACTCAATGTATTCAAAGTTTTAAGCACAGAGCAACTTTTCATTTTGATCTGATTACAACACTAATTTAGTGATGAAAAATCTAATAATTCAGCACACTCTAATACACGTCTAACAAATTAATGTGTGTATTCAAAGTATTTCACGGTAGAATTATTGTCATAGTTTCACTTTATGCACACACACACACACACACACACACACACACACACACACACACACACACACACACACACACACACAAAGCAGCAAAATCAATGACCGTATTAAATCAACTCCTTGCTCGCTCTTCTGTTTCCATCAAGTCCGTGGAATAAACCATTAAAACACAACCGAATGATAAAAAGCAAAAACACTCAGCCAAAGTTTAGCTTTATTAATTTACAATGAAACCCTGCAGATATCAGTGAAGAAGGGGCCGCCCTCTTGGTGCGGCTCCAAAAAGGACACAGACGCTAAGTGTTTGAGTGCGTGTGCACGTGTGTTGTTTTGGAAAGGGTTCCAGGCTTGGCTAGCACAGCTTTCGTGTTCACACCGTATTACCACATCAACCGTGACACACACCCACAGCAGAGCAAAACAAGAGGAGCGGAGGCCAAAGCAGTGCAGCTCGTTATCATCCCCACACACCAAACACACCTCGAACAGGCAGACGTGCCGAGCCAGGACAACACTCTCTTAACCTGACACACAACAGGGCAGCTGGGTGTGAGTGTGTGGGAGAGAAACACGGAATAAGGTCCTTTTAGGGATCCCTGGTGAGAGTCTGGCAAAAATAGTCACAACCGCACAACTGTTCAGTCTCTATGGTCTATTTTCACTGCTAGACATTTTTTGCTGAACTGTTGGTTGATACCGGTACAGTTCCTGTTCTGCCTGTTTGGAATGGACTGTTTACTTGGCCTGTGTTGATGATCTGGAGTTACTTCAGAATTGTTCCACGTCATGAGCGGCTGTGGCTCAGGGGTTAGAGCGGTTCTCCTCTAACCGGAAGGTTAGCGCTTCGATCCAAGTCATTCTGAATGCCGAAGTGACCTTGGGCAAGATACAAACCCTGAATTGCCCCTTCTCATAAAAAAAAAAGAAAAAAGGATGCACTGTATGGGTATGTGTGAATGGACGACTGTAAAGCCCTTTGAGTGTTCATCAAGACTAGAAAAGCTCTATATAAATACAGAGCATTTGACCATTGACACAACTTACCATCAGTACATGCTCCCTACTGTCACTTTTTGGTTGTTTGTGTGCTGGATTTTGTGTGTAGAGCTTTTTAGAGTCTATAGTGCAGAGTGAAGTTAGTGAACATTCATCCTACCTGGTTTATTGGCAATGAAGATTTTATAGTTTCACGTGCATGGCTTATGTATACGTTTGAATGATTTACTGAAGTGCTGTTGTTTTCTATACATTGCATGTCAGCTGTATTAGAGGTCTGTTGAGCAATTGATACAATCTTCAGACCCAGGTTTACAACTTTTCAAAATAAAAGCTCTGTTATTCAGCTCGATGTAAAGCATTGTAGCAACAAAACAAACATTGTGCTTTTAAGAACCAATTAAAAAACAGGAAGTGATTCTATGAATATTGTTGCCATGACGGACATCAGCTCCATGATCTGGCAGCGATTTTTGACCATAAGGTTTGACACAGCTGCTAAGCAAGGATGTAGTTTACTGGTGAATATAGAAGACAACATGTTGGCACACTAAAGGCACATTTGCCCACTCCCACTGACGGCCTCAGAGCACTGGTTGAAAGTAGCATCGTCTCTAATATCTGGCCATGACAAACACATTATCTAACTGCAGATAAAAACAGCAGTGCATCAACGTGACTCATGGAAAAGCCACGTCCACGTTCAAATACGCCATCACACCTCTTCCTAAAAAAAGTAAGGAAACAGTATAACTAGACATGGAGAGCTATCACTGGCCTCCCTAGCACCACTTAGATGCTACTACATAAAAATGGAACAATCACATACAAACCACTGCACTGTTAAACCTGAAGCAGTACTGACAATTTGCTCTGAACAGTTTTGCTGGAAAACCTAATAAAAGGTGAGTATTATTATTTGTTGTGGGGAATCTTCAATTTAATTGATGAATTGAAATATTGTACATTATATGGACAAAGGTATTGGAACACACCTAATAATCTTTGAATTCAGGTGTTTCATTCAGTGGTTGGACCGGGCCCCTTAGTTCCAGTGAAGGGAGATCTTAAATCTCAACCCCATCATTCACCTTTGGGGTGAACTAGAATGGAGATTGCGAGCCAGGCCCTCTCATCTAACATCAGTGTCTGACCTCACAATGCTCTTCTGGATGGATGGGCAAAGATACATCCCAAAGTCTTGTAGAAAGCCTTCCCAAAAGAGTGGAAGCTGTTAGAGCTGCAAAGGGGGGACCAACTCCATATTGAAGCCTATGGATTTAGAATGGGATGTCATAAAAGCTCCTGTGGGTGTAATCTGTAGGTGTCCCAATGACTTTGTCCATAAAATGTAGCTGTCTTTGTGGGTTGATCATTGTGTTGCTCACAGTGATCAACCCACAGAGAATTATTAATAGCTTAGGTTGTTTAAAGGATTAAACAAATGACTATTGCTGTAATGCACTGGAGCAGGAACATTATACAGTAAACAGTAGAGCCAAGGATTAACAACAACTCCTTTAACAACGTCCTCCAAGATTCAGACTTTACAAGCAGCAGCCACATAATTACACAATACACAATACTCCATGAATCATGGGTAAAGAAAATATCATCACATCACATCTGGGGAAAGAGTTTGTTAATATAAATATATATATATTTATATATAATATATAGCTTTAAATATAATATAAATATACATTTATATATAATATATAGCTTTATATATAATATAAATATATATACTATATATTATAGTCTCTGGCAGACTTAAGGACATGCAGCTTATTATCTCTTGACTGTTTTTGGAGCCCTGGCACTTTCACAGTATTTTAGCATTTTTTATCCAACCGCTGTTTTTCATCGAGCCTAATCAGTCTGGCCTCGAGAAGCAGCAGACAGCTTCAGCTCTGCTCAGACCACTTCCTAAGACCATTTTTTTTCAAAGTTGGATCATTTTTACAGGTGGAGGCAAAATCAGCAAAAACAAAGCAAATTCTGGATGTTCTGTCATTGGGTGTCCGGGAACACAACTTCAAATCAATGCTAATGTTTGTGTGCTGGATGTGACACCAGGCAGCAGATGGCTAACACATTAACTGGAAACTTCTACGAGTGGAGATGATTACTGTAAAAGGTTTTGAGTCGATATGTCACACTACGGAGTGAGGACTCTTTTGAACAAATGACTAAAGCTGTCATGTAGTAGGAACAAGGTAGGAGCAAGGTAGGAACATATTAATATACAGTATCATACAGTTGTATACAGTCATGTTAAATATTTGAGAAGTTGTCTTCAAGACAGAGGACACAGACACGACGATCACTCTCTGATTCCACGCTGACCTCTGAGAAAGTACGCTTTCGCAGATTCTGAGGCATCAAAGCCAGTGTCTGACTGTAATGAGCATTCTGCATGAGACATAATGGACTCCTCTTATCTGAGCCTATAAATGTTCAAAAGCTTAGTGGGCCCTGAGCCCTGAGGTCATAAAAAAGCCATCTCATTTCCAATAACAGTACACAGTGGAAATGTTTTTTCTTTCTTCTTCTCCTCTCTCTCATCCTTCGCTCAGGGAATTTGCATTAACATCAATGCTAAAGGGAATATTTTGCTACATTTAGCTGATGGGGAATTATATAAGATGAGGGTAACCTAGCAGCGAGATCAATCAGTGATAGGCATTCTCCTCCTATGTACGTTCAGCCAGCCTGATGTGGTGTGCATATCCGCTTAGCCCTCCTCCATCTGATAGCACTAATGTTTTAATTTGCTGAGCCATAATGCTGAAGGATCAGAGGTCACCTTCAACACTGGTACACTGCTTCTCCAGATTTTCTCTTCATTTCCACAAGACTCCTCTCCTGTGAAGCCAGTAGGCAGACACCAGCTCCACAGTAATGATTAGGCTTAAATTATTATCATAATGAATATGAATAAATAGGGCTGTTACTATCAATAACATGATTATACCTGGTACCAGTTAGTGATACCACGTGTAATACGTGTCACTACTATTATTGTAATTTTAACAACCGGTTTGAAATTGTTTGAATGCAACACTATGTAGCTGTTGAGAAAGTGTCACAGAAGTATCAAAAGAGCTTTCTATTAATAAATAAATAAATGTACAATAAAAATATACATTAATACATGTGTTGACAATATATTACAAATGTATAAATGCCTAGATGAAGCAAGTAAAGTATTCGACATTTTTATGGGCAAGGAGGAATTAAAATAAACTACTACCAAGCTGCATAAAACAGTCATTGAGTTTATCATTGAAAATATATTAATGAAGTCATAAATAAAAAGTGGAATTTAAAATGCAGTTTAAAAGGACTAAATAACAGGAGTTACCAATTGAATTAATAATAAAGATTTTAATCAAGCAATTAAAATGTCAATTTCCTTTCACATTTGCGTTTCCTCTTCCCCACTGATCTTCCTTGTCCTAATAGCATTGGATTATCTTAATAACTGACCTACTCCTTTCAGCCTTTCTCTGACACTTTTGGCCTTACGCTGGTAAAAACCAGGGAAAAAATTCAAGTTAGACACATGATGGAACCAGCTCTCTGATTGGACATCGCTTGGCATATCATATAGAGATGTAAAACATGGGATAGATGTATGATGTATAACGTGGGAAGAAAACGATCAGAGTGTCTCCAAACTGAGGACCGCCGAGGGCCGGCACTCCAGTCTTTTCATTCAGGAAGACAAACCATAAGAAGGGTGAAGCTAATTTACACTGTTTTACCTTGTTTTATGAGCACAAGGCCACATTGTCACAAAAAGGCTAAATGGAGATGCTAAATGATTCAGCTAATATAATGGCTAAAGTTGTTGCACTTCTTCTTCAACTGCATTCAAATAGATTTGTGAATTCAATTATTTATGAATTAATTTAGGTATTCTTAAATTATGTACTTACTTTGTTGCATGCCTTTTTAATAATTTATTGATACATTATTATTCCATTTGTGTTTTTTAATAATTCCTCTTTTAACATTAGAATAACAAAAATTTATTTTAAAAAAAAATAATTTGGTTTATTTATATATTAATAAACAATTTCCCCCCTCCCTCCTGGTCTCTCTCCCCTTTCCTCTCTTCACTCCCTCCTCTCCCTATCCAGTAGAGGCAGATGGCTGCCCACCCTGACTCCGGTTTCCATCAGAGGTTTCTTCCTTTTCTTTTTCTCTCCACTGCCGCCAAGTCCTTGCACGTGGTGGGAACTGTTTTGCTTCTCACTATAATACAGTTCAGTCTCAACCTTTCTCTCCAAAGTGCCTTGAGATAATGCATGTTGAGATGTATATGAATAAACTTGTATTGAATTGAACTCAAATAGAATTTCTCTCTTTTTTTTTTAAGGGATCTGGGGTCAAATGCTTTCGACAGCGGATAGATGAGCTTTAATATTTATCCAGGAGCGGGACAACACCAAAGCATTTCTCTCTCCATTAAGGCCAGTCATCACTGTATGAATGCTGCAGTTATAGTCGAGTGAAAGCGATCAGATGATCATTGGAACCCAGTCAAGCAGAACAATGCTGAAGCCGAAAAGATGGGGAAGGCACACGCTGACTGTCAAGTATTGAGCGCAGAAAATGTATGCAAACCTTATTTTGGTGCAGTAGCAGTGAGCGTGGCAGATTTCACTCTCTGCTGACCACACCCTGAAAGGAAATTAACTATAGCTGAAGAGCATCGACAAATGTTCCCTTTTCACTCCCAGTGACGACCAAAGACACTCCAAGAATTGATTCAGTCCTTCATCCCTTTACTGATACAATCATCATAACATATTCATAGATCTCTGCCAAGACAGCTCCAGCAGCCATATTTAAAATAAAAGGGTCTGTTATGAACTGGTGAATACACTGGGGCACATTTTGTGCAGCACTCATCACGCCGGGGAGTGTAATGCAATTCCACACTCGAGCCTCCTGGCAGATATGTAATAGATGCAGGGCAAATATGTGGATGAACTATGCAACGATAATGAATCCATTTCTTGGAGCAAATCAAAGCTTTTCCAAGTGGAGCTGTTGTAGCCAGCAGACACACAAGAACACATGTGAATACACACCAAGGGGAGGAGGCGTGCACTGCACAAAGGACATAGCAGGGTGGCTGGAGTGGACATGCGAAGAATAGGAAATGGTATCGAACGGAAAAGTGAAAACACACCATCAGACAAAAGTTGAAGGGCTGCGAATAAGCAGCATGTCGGTCAGATCTGTGAAGGCAAAACTACAACTTCATCTGTTGTGGAACACAAATGTCCGTCAAACATTCATCAGTATTTCTGTTAAACCAAAGGGGTAGACAGCGTGACATTGTCATCCCCAAAGCCCCGAGCTAAGTCTTTCAATCAATAATTGATTTTAAATCCAGTCATGCTTTAAGGCAAAAGGTTCTCACCGGCATTCAATGGAACTTTTGACCCAAAGCTTGATGCCTTTTTTTTTTGTAAACGTGCTAGACATACAACATTTTGAGACGACACACAGACACAGACACACATGAAGCATTGGTCAGGCAGTTGCCCAGTGGGCACCTCAATTGTTCATAGCTGCTCCCTTAACACTCATAACAGTTCATTTCTTTTAAATGTGACCAGTTTGACCAGAATCCAGTGCTTTGTGGTCCTCGCTGACTGGATCCCATTAAAAGCCCATTAAAACACCATTTCACAGTAACAAATACACTGGCTATATATAGACACAAAACCATACAAGCAAACATTAAGTCAGGTGTGTGTGTGTGTGTGTGTGTGTGAACAACTACACACAGTAGAATGATAAAACACACACATGGAAATGCACATGAAAACCCTGGATGTTCTCAGCAATGCAGTTGTCTGTTATTCAATTTGTCTCCAAAAGTGTGAAGGATCACACGTCATGAAATCACATGAGAAAGAACACACACACACACACACACACACACACACACACACACACACACAGTCCAATTCTGATTACTGAAGGATACGTTTGTTGTGTAGTCTGTGGGAAACTCATGCAGCACTTCAGCACTTCAGAGATTCTTCATATGTGTGTGATTTGCGATTAGGAATCGATACAATTATTTGTATTTTTCCTTTTTCAAAATAAGACGGCCCCACATTGAGCACAGAGCAGTGAAATGACTGAGACACAGGCTCAGCCCCGCCCACTGGGCTGACAGGGCTCAGCAGGTAGAGTGGGTCATTTTGTCGGTGGTTTGATATAAGTGTCCTTGAGCGCCTTGAAACTGGACCACAATGATTCCAGATTGTTTGACAGGTACTTTGAACAATAGCTCGTTGCTATCTTTGTGTGGGAATGAGAGGAAAGTTTTGGACCAGATAAATGCAATTTATTCACGCTCACTTTTCATCATTTTATCTTGTTTATGAAACTATTTTTTTGTGTTTGATTGACACCATGACATTTCAATTCAATTCAATTTTATTTGTATAGCGCCAAATCATAATATTCATTATCTCAAGGCATCCAGAATTTGCCAATGTTTGGTGGAAGTAGAATATTTCCACCCTAATGTGTCATGGGCATTGTATTTTTGTCCTCTTTTATAAAGAGTGTCTTCAGTTCAAGTTTAAACTGTGTTTTTGTTACGTTTTGAATTCATGTTTTAAGTTTGCTCTATGCCCCATCTGTGTCCCTCTCTGTGTCCCTCTCTATGTCTCACTCTCTGCGTCCCTCTCTGTGTCCCTCTGCTGTGTTCCCCTCCGTGTCCCTCGCTTGTGTCCCACTCTGCTCCTTTTTGTGTCCCACTCTGTGTCTCACTCTCTGCGTCCCTCTTTGTGTCCCTCTCCTGCGTTCACCTCTTTGTCCCTCGGTGTGTTCATCTCTGTGTTCCACCCTGTGTTTCTCCTGTGTGCTTCATATGTGTTCCTCTCGTGTTCCCTTCTGCATTCCTCTCTATGTTCCACCCTTTGCTTCACCCCATGTTCATCTCAGTGTTCCTCTGTTTCCTGTTTTATTTTGTAGTCCCTGCTCCTGGTGTGTTTTCCCCACTAGACTTCCTGCCCTCGTCAGGCTCACTTGTTTGTCCTGTGCCACCTGTCTCCTGTCATCAGTTCAGTGTGTATTTAAGTCTTTGTGTTCCCCCATGTATTTGTTGGTTTGTTGTCTACCCTAGTCATGTTGAGTGCAACTTTTGTTTTATTGAGGATTTCTTTTTGTTATGTTCACATTTAAATAAAGGACACTTTTTGTTACACAAGATTAAGTTCTGCGTTGTGGTCCACCTGCCCCCTTTTCCTACCGCATCCCCCCCACCTGACATAATGCTTATCAACTTTCTTTTTTCCTCCAAGCACAAAAAAATCATCCACTCCACTTGTCTAAAAACTTGATTTTGCTTTGCACAATTCATGCATTCACTTTTGAATTCACACTTCTCTTAGTATCTCAAATTATCTACTTAATGTTTTGTAGGTTAAATAGTAGAAACTACTGCCTTAAAAATGAACAAATCTCTACAACAATTTAATTTCAACAAGAACAGAATCCCATAACCTTCATGTAGATAGAGTTTATTGCAGGACTGTTGTGTTACACTGCATGAGTTTTAGTCAGGTATACTTAATACCCTGGCAACTGCTTGTATAATTTGTTAGAATCATATGTTTGTCAGTCAAACACTGTCAATGTGTAAAATAGGAGAATAAGAGATGAAGGGAAAAATATTGTCAAGTAAAACATAGTGTAAATTGTAAAACATAATTAACCAGAGACTGAGAGATGAAGGGATAAAGGAATGAGAAAAAAAGGGAGAGAGAGAGAAAGAGAGAGAGAGAGAGAGGTGCAGTCCGAACAGGGAAAGATGAATGATGGGGTCTAAATGAAATGTCATTCCCAGTAATGGGAAAAAGCCTCTGCCAGAAAGCAGGTCACATAAATTGCAAAAGATATACTTAAGCAGTGTTGCCTGCAGCACAGTGCGCTTGACATAACTGTTAACATTAACTTTCGCAAAATCAAAAGGGCCCTCCCTTTTTGATTTTAGGCCAGAAGGGGTGGAAAGGACGAAAAATAAAAATGCATTGCTTTCTCTTTTTTTTTCCCTTTGTGACCTGTGCAGCCTGGCTGCTGTGACTGGGATGGTATCAGCACTGGCAAATAGAACGCTCAGGGGTGAGACACGCATGCATGAACACACAAACACACACACACACACACACACGCACACACAACAACAAGACCGCGTCCATATAATCAGACACCTTTGCGAATAAATGCTACTCTCCTCCTCTCCCATGCATCGTCCTGTGTCATCCGTTCGTACAAATGTCAGTGCAGCAGAGAAGCAGGACCCAAATTGCGTCTGGCAGCTGTGCATTGTTTCTTGGAGCTCAGCTTTGATGTTGCTTTCAATGACTATCTCAATAGTTTGTTGACTGCAATAGTCACGTCGGCCATGAGTAAAGAATAGAGTCTCTAAACCAGCCTCATAGTGCAGACTTTCCCTTTGAAATACACACATCGCCTCCAGCGAAAATCAATAGGAGGAGGATAAAATGCACTTCCATTTAATTAAGATAACCAGCACAATCCTGCTCATAATCTCTCTCTCCTCCTCCATTGCGCTCTCCCTCCATCTTTCTCTCTGTGCCGCTACCCATGTCATTCCCCTCTGGGGGGGTGAGAAATGTTGTCAGTAGGAATCTGGATTTAATCGTTTCACAGATCGACGCCATGTTTTTCTTCCCCTGAAGCGTGTTCTCGCTCCCCCCACCCCCATAACCTCCTCTCTGAAATGTCGTCTAGGGAGCGTTCTGCAGCCAAAATGTGTTTGCTGGGGGGCAATTGGACTATTGGGGTTCAGCTCTTCAGCTGAGCGGGTTGCAATTCATTGTGCGGGTCTGTGTGACAATGCAGTGCTGCTCTCGTTTCATGAGGACAGAGAGAGTGAAATAATCGGCATCAGAAAAACATACACTCCCTGATTGTTATACCCCACTGATAAAGGTTTATCAAATACAACCATCAGCTGACACTTTGGGGGTTTTGACTCAAGATGAAGATGGAAAAAAAATATTGTTGGTTAAAGTTGAAATGATGTCTTCATGGATTCCTCTTTTTTATTTGAGTAACCCTAACCCTTTACACCTGACATTAAAATGCATTTTGGGTAATACAATTGAAATCAGATTGAGGATGGCTTGTGATCCGATTGTTCAAACATTAAGCACAAGTATAAATACAAATACATTGTCAATCTACACACAACTACCATATGAGCATAAATATATAATAGCATGTGACTGTTCAAATGCTAAGCAGCCATTAGCCAGTAAACACAGGGAGCAGTTCTCTCCTCAGTCCTCACATGTGGAGACTCTAGACAAATTTTAATAGTGCATGTGAATGTAATCAGGATATAATGATGTTCTGTTACAAATGTCTGCACCGTTTTTTATTATATCGTAGATTTGAGAAAAAAATAAACGATGGACTGTTCATCGTATTATTATTGTGTCAGGAAATGTCAGGAAATGTGCAACGATCATGTTGCCCGATATGTAACCACTGTACTGTATTTGTATGCCAGTCCTTAAATGAGCAGCGCTCTCAGCTGAGTGAAATCCAGAGATAGCAGCGTCTTTAATAAAACTCTGAGGCTCCACAGCAGCTTTGGCTCAGAGACGCCTTCCTCAGCAGAATTAGTCCCGTCTAGTTTCACAAACAAGGTTTCCCTTGTAAAATGACAAAGCTCCTCGGAGAGATACTCAAAACCTGTGTCCCAGTGCCCTGCTTACTTCAAGACGAATGACTATCTCTCTGTGGAGTGACTGCTGGCTGAGAAACTCAATGGTCGGGGAGTTTCAGGTTCAGGTAGTGACTCATAGAGTGGACGGAAAATGTATCAAGGGGCTTCATGGGCTTCAGATTCATTGATTGCATAAGAGTAGGCCTACAGTAAATGTACAATGCTGGAATTCAAGACTATCTTTATTAATAGATAACAAATTAATATGTTGGACAAAAATGTTCTTCTGTAAACAACATAATTGTAAGTGGATTCTTTAAAAAGGTTAAGTAAGGCAGCAAGGTGAACTCTAAAGTCCCATATTGATCTCTATTAGCCTCAGTCCTAGAATATACTATCTATGCTGTGGTTTGGCCTCCAAACGAGATGTTGCTAGATCTTCCTTTCACATGACCACTTTCTTCACTTTTAATAGAAAAAAAATATGACTATTGCCCTTTAAAGATTTACGAACAGGAAGTGATTCTGTGAATGTTGTCGCCCTGACAGAGATTAGCACCCGCTGCAGGTCAGTCCTTCTGTGTCTGGGTCTGTCCAATATGATACAAATATCAGAATGATCCTGCAGTTCGACTGCTGCTGTTGTTAAACCGAGGACGTGGACGGAGACATGCTTATTTGACATAAGGACAAATTCTGTGACACTGTGTCTACAGTGCCCTTTACTGCTCCCTTGGGTATAGTGGCATAAAAAGACGATTCCTATCTATAGATAAACATCCTGTTTTAACTTCACAGTAAAGGTTGAGGATGTTGTTCACCATGGAGTTAAACAACATTCTGTCAGTGTCCACAAGGAGCCATTCCCCTCAGAGGTCAACATGTGGTGATTCAAATGTGAAAACTCATGTAGCACAGCAGACTAAACATCACTGTTTTGCCACCAGATTTATAATGTTTATTGTTGAAATTGATGAAGTTCCCTTTTCTATTTTATGTACAAAATGCAAGGTTGTGAAAATTAATTTTCTCAGGTCAAACCATATTTTAGGACATTCAAATGTAATTTGTTTCTGTTCGGGCTGAACTTAATAAAATGAAGACTGTTGAATCAGCAGGAAGCACTGAAGGTTAATTGAATGCTTTGCTGTGGTCACAGTTATGTGGGGAGGAAAATGAGTTAATTACATAGACACACGTGTAAGTGTCACATGAATATCTGACTGTCTGACTGAATGTCTGGGGAAACGTTTTCATGTGAGGCAGAAGTAACAATTATTTTTTTCAACCCAATGAACTGTCATTGCTTTCCTAATGTAACAAAAGTTGTTTTCTTTTCAGAATGAACAAGTGAATGTTAATCAAAAAATTGATATTATTTTTAAAAATAGGGCAACCCGTATATTATTATTGTCTTAAAACTCCACGTGTCACGTGAGACACAAACAGAGGTATGTATGAACAGAAACATGGCTCAGAAATGGAGATCGGAATCTGAACATGAATTCTGAGAAAGACAATTGGTGACTTTGTCTAATGTTGTTTTCCTCTTTGTGGTTTTTATCGCAGATATTTCTGGGAACACCTGGTTAAAGAGATGGAGTGGACAGCCAGAACGGGCCTTTTGAATGAGAAGTGAAACATCTTGAAGAACCTCAACTCATTTGGATCTCATCGGCTGCTTGCATTGTGAGGAAAGATTTATCTGAGCACGAAGAGTCTCACAGGCTCTGCCCATAGATTTATAATCCAGACTCGGTTTAAAACAGAGAAAGACAAGTTTTACTGCATGGTAGCAGTTATTCTCAGGAACACAGAATAATGATGTGTTCTGCTTGACAATATTATAAATACTGCCTGTTCAGCAGAGATAACATTATATAGTGCTCGCTCTCACACACATAAACACAAAGGGTGTCTCCCTCTCTCCTCATTCAGTCATAAAGACATTCGCTCCTTCACTCTCACCTCTGACTTCGCCCACATCTCTTTGTTTTCTGGGTGGATTTGGTCACATTTCCTCTCCAGTTTCTCTGTAACTGACATTAATGAGGTCCTCTATGCAACCTTTCTTTCCTCTTCCTGCCTCAAGCCAACGAGGATGATCAGATTCATGCAAGTATGATGCACTATAATTACATTTCTGTGGCTCTCACTGAGAAACTCTTCTTTAGTTGTTGTCAATAGTTACACACATAACTCCAGCTCTAAGTTCTTTGGCTATATTATCTTGGTTTTGGTAGAATTATATGATAATGTTGATCATACTATATTATATAAATTACTTATCAGAGATATATGAATGTCAGGGTGGTTGACCTTGTAATTGATAATTTACTGTCCTCCTTCAGCATCTCATATTCAAACCTATTAAATTTAATCATTTACATTTAAATGTAAGCATTCCTTCTGTAAACGATTTGCCCATATGGTTAAAAAAACAACTCTTGTCCAATTATTCTATAATGAAACAAGCATTACCAGTGAGCACGCTTGACAATGAATGACTCGATGCATCCAACTTTTCAGAGTGAGACAACTCGGTGACAGACAGAGCCAATCAAGGGGGAGGTAAGTGTGTGTTTAATGGAGTTTCAGTGCTCTGTGAGCGAGGGTTTTAAATTACACACACAGCCGCGTTATCACCGCCTAAGATCTGAGGTGAGGTGCTGAGGTGTTCATGGTTAGAGGCGGAGAATCCCCAGCGCTCATCAACTCCTGATTATCAGTGTCTCCTCAAGGTGAGCAAGAGTACACACCTCTGTAAAGCAATCAAACCTGATTAGCTGATTAGCATACTACTTCCATATTGTCAGCACAATCCATTACCCATTCAGTGAGTTCAATATAGCTCTCCAAGAAACATTGATCCTCCACACACACACACACACACACACACACACACACACACACACACACACACACACACACACACACACACACACACACACACACACACACACAGTCACTCTGGCTTAATTGAATTTCAATACACGATAGAGCTATTGGTGAAATACATTTTAAAAAGCAATTTCCATCATATAATTATTTATTATTTCCTGTATTCATAACAGCATATGTTAAGTTTGTTGGTTTTGTATACGTTTGCTAATTTGCTTCCCTCAGCTGAGCCAACAATGACACAGCCAGAACTTTGGTTGGTCTGGTGCTAGATTTGTGTAAAAGTATAAATATCCTGGATTTCCACTTTTACCTACACCAGGCTACAAATTTAACCCAGTAGTGGAGTGAGAGTCAAGGCTATTATTACCCAAACTAGCCAGACCCATTCTGAGAGCCAAACCATGTGACCCACAACAATATTCCTCAATCTACGACCCAACCCACCATTACCTTTGTTTTTAAGTATTTCTTTTCTTTTTTAAGTGTAATTTCTGCAGGACCTGGTGGTTATGAGTTTACCTTGTCATAATTAGAACCCGGCCCCTGAATGTTCTATGCCACCACATTTTGACAATGCAATTTGTTACATGCTCACATTGTTTTTACATAATTATTAAAATGAATCAATAACTATGGTGGAATTGGTCCACTGATCCAATATGAGTAGGTGGGTAACATCAGACCCCACCAGCATCACTGGTGAAGAAAAACTTCAAATGGATTCAGAAGACGCCGCTGCCAGACAGAGTCTGCACTATTCTTGCATTAAATCAATGCAAAAAAAACAAAACATTTACTATTAATGTGCGACTTTTACTTTACTTAAGTATATTGACTACTTTCTTCACCACTGCATCAATCATACATCATAAACACCCTACTAGAATAAGTCCTGACATGTATTGACTTCCATAAATCAGTTTAGGAATCACAAGTACAGGGACTCCTTAACCTTCATCACATATTGTCTCCTAATCCCCTCAGCATCACAATAAGTCAGCAGGGTGTTTGGAACAGGCATTTATGTTTGTTGAATAGTCATCGAGCGAGGTTCTTCCTCACTCATTGTTGAACATGAGCGAGCAGGATTAATTCTGACTGATATTCCACACGTCTTATTTTCACTTCTTGATCCCATATTGAAGACTGACATTGTGTGAGACTTGACAGAAGAGGGAAAGTGAGGACATAAAGTTAGGGACCATGCATCTCAATAAAACATGTCATTGGGTCATTTCTGTTCATTGTTTTTCTTTTAATGTGAACCTCATCTCATTGTGTGCACACTTCACACGTCATGCCCTCCAGACACACCAATGTACCCACCCCCCACCCACTGTCACTGATGCTGGGCTATCCCCTGCTCTCCATGTCTGGCTCGTTCCAGCACTCAGTCAAGCGCAAAAAACACAACTGTCCATGTAACGCCACCACCATCCACCCCCACCCTCTTCTTACCAGTGACTATACCACCCCCCAATATGTCTGTCCTTCTGTCCTTCTGTATTTAACAACACTGATCCAGTTAGGAACAGGTTCTGGGTATGGAAGGAACCTTTCAGAGGATTCAAATCATACCAGGGATTGAACACTGAACTGGAATGGCACTCAGTAGAGTGTATACCTCTGGCAGCCCCAACAGTCCATTTATGAAACCACATTTAATCCACTAGATCCAGATTTTATTTGGATCTGCACTAACTGATAAACACCTCTAATTTTTTCATCAAAATTCATGAATTATTCTCTTAGATTAAACAAAAACCATTGAAAAATGCAATGTTAAAGAAAATGAAAAAACAAAAAAACTCCTGAAACCCCCTGATCTGGATCCACACCAACATTTAATGGATTCTACCCTGGGAAATGCCTCCACCTGTCCACAACAATTTCATGGACATTGTTTGGCTTAACTCTGTTAACTAACAAACAAACATGAAGGAAAACATAAGAGATTTTAGTGGAGGTTCTGCCAGGGTCAAATACTGTATACCTTATTATTGAACCTCACTCAAGAGCCCTCTCTCCAGCTCACATGCTCCTTTACCCCCACTCAAACAAATAAGTGTCTTTTTTGTTCAAGAAAGACCAGCGAATGTCAAATGTATTAAGGCACAAAGTTCTATCATAAAGTTCAAAAACCTGATCAAATCATGGATATGTAAAAAAACATTCAACACTGATTAATATTAGGACTGATCATGTAACTCACTGATGGGGCTTCACGTGTAATCTCTCCAGTGCAAGTACTTTCAGTTCATGTGCTGTGAAGACATAGTTACTAAGGAAATCCACTTTTAGGCAATGATTTAAGTCTTTGATGTGCTCACGAGAGACGGAAAGTCAAGCATTTCCATTTCCATGGCAACTGCTGATGAAGATCACATATGATTGAAAGCTCCAAACTGCCGCTGATACTGCATTAAGTCATGTGTTGCACTCAAAATAGCAATGCCTGAGGTCGTAGCTCAAATGTTGATCATTCCTGGATTTAAAAAATATATGATGGGCAATTTTTATTAAACATATTTTACTATTTATCAATTATCAGTTTGGAATATTACAGATAGCGAGGGGACGTTATACTAAAAGTACAGCCACATGTCAACAGGACATTAGACACTTAGTGTGTCTTCTTAATATAGATTGTGCATATGAATATGCACAATCTATAGACGAGGGAGAACATTTTGGGGCTGGAATTCTTCTCATGCCTGTTCCTAGTTTGACCAATCAGGTAAAAGGTCTGTGTGGAGAGCAAAAGAGGGTTAGCCTAAATGTCTTCTGGACCTAAAACACCTTCAGAAAGTATCACTGTTTGTATTTTGTGTAGAGAAATGTTTGACTTGCGTTATAAAAGAATATGTCAGACTGTAGAAAAATATATAGCCAATGGAAGTTGGCCCGGATATTCGTTGTCTACAATGTCAGTCCCAAAATATTGGTGAGTAAATTGAGAAACAGAAGTTCCCCTAACAGTCATGGTGGTTATATTGATTCTTCTGACATAAAAGGTGTTGTAATGGTTGAAATTGTGGGCTGCTCATTTAAAGTGATAGTTCACAGAAAATGTTTGATTTAATAATTTTCTACTCACCACTGTGCTGATGGAGGGGTGGTTGAAGTGTTTGAGTCCACAAAACACTTTTGAAGTATTGAAGTAACTGGTTACCACTTCTTCAAACGTACACACACATAAGCTTGCACCTCTATGTCTGCTCAAGGGGCACATTACGACATCAGCGATACTCAGTAGTAACTGCAGCTATGCAGCGATATTCCCGGAACTAGCAATGCTAATGAACATGAACGTGGCTGCGGACGAGGATACTAGTGGTAGTTTAGGCTAAAAACATGGTGTAAATGACATATATTTGGAGTCAAATTTGAATGTCAGGTCTTATGGACACATTTGGGTGACACCACAGGAGCAGTATGGAGGCATTTTAGTTTTTTTTCTGTTGTTTTTGTAGAACTGGTCACCAGTTACGTCAAGTGTAATGGATTTGGCCAGAATAGTGTTTTATGGACTGAAACACATCGGCATAGTGGTGAGTAGATAATAAGTGAATTTAATTTTTTGGGGTGAACTATCCCTTTAAGACATACAGTGTTACCTAGATACAACAGAGCCCCATCTGGTGCCGTGATGTTTGTCACAGGTTGGTAAAATAGCGCACCTCCTCTGGACTAGACGCATGTCTCTGAGCACCTGTTGTTCTTTTGCCCCTCAACCGCTGCGTGACGAGCTTCGAGTACCTGTATTTAATTTAATGATAAGATCATAGCCGAACACCTGGGCTTGGTAAAGTTGATGTGTAGCTTATGTTGATAAAGGACCAACATGTGGAAACTGAGTGTTTGGTTAATGTCTTCAGCTAAGCTTTCTCTACCACGAGACACAAACCCAAACCGTTACAGGGTTCTGTCAAAACACTGCATCATGTTGTACATTTGGAAGGAACAAAGTCAGCACATTAACAGTAATTGCCATTCATATGTCAAAATCATGTAAGAGGACTGCAGATCTGCAACTAATTGATTGGCCTGCGCAGGGTGTTGCTGAGTAATGTCGCATTGCGTTGCAGTGTACGTTGAGACACATTCAGTGACCTTGCCCCTCTTTTCTTGCCCAAGCCCTCTGTGCTGGAACTGCCTCTGTGGTATGAATCACAGGTGTATTGAAAGTAAAGAGGTAGGTGGAGAACACTGCATTAAGACAGTGGGCAGGAACAAAGAGTAGGCTATAGCTAAAATGGACAAGATGGTAAATTATCAGGGATTTCAGAAAAAGGAGAGAGAGAGATCAGGGAAAGGCAAAAAGTAGGGAAAGAGAAAATATGGATTAAATGAGGCAGCAGGTGAGGGAGAGGTTTATCACGGAAAAAATATCAAAGAAGAGACAAAATGAGTCTAAAAGGAAAAATCGAAAAAAAGGAAAATGGGTAGAGAAGCACACATTTCAGCCCATGACAGTAGGATATGACTCCTCCATGTCTAAGACACAGTTTTCTATTTCCCCCCGTCTCTCACTATCTGCTTCCCCGCCACCCGAGTGCTGACATGCAAATAGAGCCAGAATGGAGCCTCTCGTCTGCCTAACAGGAGGCGACAGGGAGCCTGATGCCTAATAATGTCTACCATCTCGCTCAGGGATTACACACAGCAAAAACTAGCAGAGACAGGTGGTGAGGGGGACAGGAAACTCTGGGAGCTGCCGAGAGCTCTGTGTTGTGAATGGGGGAAGCCATTACAGGTGCACACATGCAGCAGACTGCAGCCAATCACAGCCAAATACTGACACACATGCAGTCTTTCTATATTGGAGCTCTGTACTGACACTAAACAGAGCCTATGAATGTCATATTTTATGTGTTCGGTTCATGGCTCCACATCACTTTTTCTTCTAATCCGCATTAATTGTCATGTAGATTTCCTTTAGGTCCCCAGGGGATGTCCGGAGAATTGGGTCCGGACTTTCTCCAGAGTTTGAGTTTCACAAATGCACAATGGAGCGGGGGATTCTCCACTCAGACGCATTCACAACAACACAGGAATCTCCGGGGTGTTCAGGATGTGACAGACTAATTCCGCTGTGTAGATAACATATTTTGGTTTTCTGCACATCGTCACCCATGTCTGCGATTGTCACCAAAAGCTCCCGACATCTTCTTCGGTGTCGTCTAGAAGTAGGTCTATTTCTCCTCTTTTTCATGCTGAGAAATGTGTTTGCTATTTGCTTTTTTCTATTTTTGTGTCTGTCGAGTGTTAGAAATGTTATCAACACACCTCTCTCTTGTAGTGAATCCTGGGAGGTTCCCCTGCTGTATTTTTTACATCAGCTTCTTCAGACTTCCTGCAGACTTTACAATATGGGGCTGATCACGCACACAGCCCCTGCAGAGAAAGTCTGGTGGATCTCCTGAGTTCAGTGCAGGTCTTTACTTTCTGTACATTATCATTGAGTGATCAAGAAGCTTTTATGAAAATAAAAAAAGATATAATGTAATTATTGTACGGTTTCACTTATTTCATTAGAATCACATTTATATGTAATATTAAAATTAATTTGGAGTTATATATTTTTAAAGAGGTAGTTAGATATACATTTGTAATTGCGATTGTAGTTTTTTTATAAATATTTTAATTTTATGAATGTTAATCTTGCAAACACTAGTCGATTATGTGAGTATATTGGCAAAATAACAATTGTATCATTTGAAAATATAATCCCCAATTCATACAATAAAGATGAAACGAACTAGTGAAAACAACATGAGGATTATTCTACATTAAATTTGCCAATAGATCCCTTTCACCTAAATCTTACACACTGGACCTTTAAGCGTTTGTTCAATTTTGTTTAATTAGTTGTGACATTATAAATCTATCTGAGTGAAGGTAACTTGTGAAAACAAGTTCAAGATATTTAGTTAAATTGTCTAAATATTATTATGTTAATAGAATTGGCAGTCCTTCAAATTCTATGTGCTGTTGTAGGAAAGTAATTTCTTCAAGACAGACATAAATGGAACTAAATAATTCAATTTAAATTATTTTAGGTGTGAATTACAGAGTTTTTTAGTTTTCTAGCCATGAAGAAACCTGGTAACGCCAGTAAATCCATCAGCCGATCCTGAGAATCAGTTATAATTTACTGAAAATGAATGTGGAGCAGGTTGTTCTTATGAAAACTGATCCACAGTGAATGTTTCTCACTTTGCATCATACAACTGTCTCACAGCGTCCCTGCATGCACTGTATAGCCTTCTAACAAATTACAAAACACACACACTGTAGGAAAAAAACAAAGCAACACACTCCCACCTTCTCCTTGAAATAAGGTTAACTTAATTACTTGGTTAATCCGAGCACTCTTAGTGAGAAACCATTACAGAGAGACACTGAACACAGACAAGCAAACACATGAGAGCATCAAACACGTTACACTGCAGCACTCTCAAACACTCACAGAGCAAGCGTCGCTTTTCATTGAGATGGAAAAGGAAAGATTTCGAAAAAGCTGTACCTTTGCTTTTAGCTAGAAGAGCAGGAGGAGGCGCAGACAGAACAGAGGATCCACAGCCGAGAGAGCCCCGACGGGGAGGGAGGAGAAGAGGAGACTTAAGTTCAGATTCTGGCACCGCACCAAACATATCAATGTATATATGAATACATGTCGTGAGGATAAATCAATGTACGTGATAACTGTACATCACAAAACGCTTGAGACATGCAACCACATCAGAAAAGTAAAATCACACTATCGCACTATATACATACATATATACATATATAAGTATATTACACACCATCACCAAAACATGCAGTTCCACACTTGAGTCACACGCAAGACAAAGACATGATTGAGAAGAGGCAAAGAGAGGTGTACCTTGTTCTGCCATCATATGTGCAAGGCCTTGAGAGGGAACCGAAGGGATATAAGAAAGAGAAGAGAAAGAGTGAAGAGCTATTAGAGAAAGGAGAACACTTAGTTTCAATACGCTTTCGTATTGTGACGATACATATTTTCCCCAGCAGGGAAAACATGACATCAGAACACACGAGTCACAAAGCTTCCTGTGGTTGAGCAGGAGGCTTCCTCATGAGAAATAGCAACATGCTAGTGTTTGTTATACCCTGATTAAACACATATGCAACAGAGCCGGCCTCCGATGACCCGCTGTACATTTATAACTGCAGGGGAAACAAGTTGTGACACATCACTACCTTTCAAATGAAATGGCGAAAGTTGCTTTGTAGCCTACACATGTTACGTAGAAAGATAATCCTTCATTTGGAGTTGATTTTTTTGACCAGTTGATCAGTGTAAGCTTCAAATAGAATCTGTTTTAGCTCTGTTTTGGTCTCTACCTTCCAACCCTGGATCTTTAGCTGCCATTGTTCTGTTTGTAAAATGAAATTGAAACACTGAAAATGGCCAAAAGGACGTTGTTCTGAAGTTCCATGAAGCTGAAGGGAGCTGAAAACCCCATCACTAAGAACAAACCCTTGCATGCAATTACAGCAACTTTAACGATCATCTTTCATGTGATTTAGTGATAAATGTTACATCTCAATCAGCTGTACCACATGTTAAAATGACTACATTTGGTTTTCAGTGAAATTTAAGCAGTTTAAGATCCTAAAGTGAGATAATGACAGAATTGAACATTCTCGTGCAGCTGGTTTGGGATGATGTGGTTGGAAGTAAGAAACATATCTGTGTGTGGTTTTGTTTTCCATTCTAGACAAAAAGCATATATATTTTCTATCTCAATTTATTCATCTATTTATTTGAATGAATCAGATAAAGCATTAAGTGGCCTACTATGTTCTTTAAAAAGAACGTTTTTTTCATTAAAGGCAACATTAACTGCATTAAAATCACTGTTTTGTATCATGATCATGATCAAATCGACAGCTATGCAAACAATGGGGTTGTCATGTATTTACATTTGACATTGTGTTCACTCACCTGGCATATTACTGATGACCTCTGGAACAGAAGGAGACAGAAAACAAGCAAACAGAGACAGAATTAGAAACACTCCTATTGCTTGCATGTTGACTGTCATGCAAATATTAACACTCTTCATCGTCCATACAGAGAGCTGGCAGTGGGCACAGCCGTGTGTATGTCTGTTAAAATGTTGGTAGATTAAGCAGAGAAGAAAAAGTCCCTCCAGAGAAACACACACTTAGCTTTTCTGTTACCTTCCAGTGCAGACGCATTACCATATCTAATCAATCATAGAGTGGTTCATGGAGGCTGCAAGTGTAGGACAGATTACGCAAAACACTGATGATGATGTTATTTTTGCACGAAATGCAGGAGTTGGGCAAAGGTGCATTGCACCAAAATCAAAATTCCCCTGGAGATGAAGAATCTCCACAGCAAAATATGGAAAATACTGTTTGAACTTGTGTCAGAGGTTCAAGTGGAAGTCAAGTTGAAATGTTGACCTGCTGGTGACACAGAATAGAAGTCTGAGGACAACCACGCACGCATGTTACATTGCTAGTGCCGCCCTTGGGAAAGATGAAATGATGATGACAGTTGGCTCCTGGTCAGGGAAACAGGAAAAATGCCAAGTCTTAATGTTCTAATTTATTTATTTTATTCCCTTTAGCTGTGCCCTGAAGCAGAGCTAAACCTTTCAGTCAACACAAATTAGTCATCAAGCAAACAAATGGTTAAGATAAGATAGTACATTCATTAATAATATGATGAAACTTGAATGGCACTCAGCCAAACAGTCCATTGTTGAATTGAAACCACATTTAAATTCATTAAATACAGAATTTTCTTTGGATCTTGACCAAATTAAACACACTAGATATTAGTCCCTAAATATTCAGGATTTCTTGTCATTAAGATCCATGAATTTTTTGCTGAGAAATTGATAACAACGATGAAAACCACCCTATTGCCCTCACAATGTTAGAGAAAGACCTATCCACCCTTGATCCAGCTCCACAACAAAATATGATTATTTTTCTTTGGGTCACGCCCCACGACTACAAAACATATCATGGAAATAGGTTGAGTAGATTTGAGTAATCCTTCTAACCAACAAAAAACCAAACAAATGAACCCATCACATATTTGACAGAGGTACCGACTAACATTTCCATTTAAAATACAACAAAGAACTTAACCAAATTCAATACTAAATAGATGATAACTATATATATATTTGTAATAATGATGAAGAATAATAAACACATCCAACACAGGTTAAAAGAGGTAGAATCCGACATGTAGATAGTGGTATGATCCATAAGATACAGATAGGTATGTGCCATACACCCACTAAAAAAAGCTCCCACTGACAAACGTGTATAGTTATGTAATAATACAGTTTTACAACAGGACTTTTATGTCAGGTGTCATGTGACTCTCCATAAGATGCATGAAGTGTGTGTCAGGCATCCCAATACATCCAGTGCTGTACTGACCATCATATTACTCTGTTATTTCAATCTTTACTGACTTTTTAGATAAGAATAATAAAAGACTGGGGTTGATTTCTTTATCAAAATGAAAATAGGATTCTAGACAACAGATGATAGACGCTCAGTTGTGCCATGGAATATTTCCAGAGACAACACACATTAGTGAACTGATATTTTGCCCAACACGCTAGCAGGGCAACAAACTGTCAATGTTCTGTGAAACCACCGCCTTTCTGTGATTATTGAAATATACCAGGCTTTATTTGGTTAGGCCACTCAGAAATGAAGTCGCTGGAAAATGAAGTAAAAGGTAATTGACTTGAGACGCATTAAATGTTCTTAGCGAGGACTAATTGGGCATGTTAGGGTATTAATGTGAACACAAGCAGATGGAAGTCAATCAGATATGCATTAGATATTAATTCAGTTTCAACTGAGGACTTGTGTCAGCTGCGCTCCAACATGGAAAGAGTTGACCAAATTGTCTCTCTCTCTGTCTGTGTGTGTGTGTGTGTGTGTGTGTGTTGGGATAATCTTGCTAAAGCTTCAATATCTTTGTGTGCTTTCTGAACGGGTTCATTTGAGATTACCATAGTACTGAAGTCCACATTCAAATACCAACAGAAGAGGAACACTCTTGACAGGGTAGAGTCAAGCGGATTAACTGTGTATGTGTGCGCACACACACACACACACACACAAAGAGTATGGAAACAGAGAGGGAGTATTTGTAGTTTTTCACTGACCTCTGTTATTCTGTCACTGTTTTATTAGAAGAGAATACGCCTCAGTGTCCACTATTCCATTTCAATTCAAGCATTATTAATGTGGATTTTTGATCGTGTACAACTCATGACTGTGTTTCTTATTGATGCAAAATTCTATTGCTGCCACCTCTATTGTTATGGTCTGGTTCTGTTTTATTCGATGCTTGTATTGTACATTTCTTAACCATGTTACAAAGTGCTTTGCAAAAAATAAATTAAACCAGACAATGCGGATATAATGAAAGCAAAAAGAACGAAAGAACAAGGAACACGACCAGTGAAAAATAGAAACAATAGCCTACATAAGATTAAATAAATGGATTAGCTCTTGCTATTGTTAACTGTTTGTAAAAGCTTTTACCAAAGTAAAAAATGTAAAAAGGGATTTAAAAGAAGCTAGAGACTTGGCCTGTTAAAGCTCAATGGGCTGATGTGGTGTCTTTAATAGCAAAAGCATTGTCACCCTTTGGAAGGAGATCCGCAAATCTTAGCAGTCGAGAGGGCACATACCAGGTCAATAAATCAGGAAAGTATTTGGGAGCTCAGCTTTCTAAAGCTGCTTTCAAACATGAACTCCTGAGGATGTGTGCAGTAAAGGGTCCAGCCTTTCTCTGGGATTTGCCTTTCACACAACACAGCGGGAGATTCTCTGCTCAGACGTGTTCACAACAACACAGGAATCTCTGGTGCGTTCAGACATGTATACATTGCGCTGTGGAAATTTGTTTACAGCAAATCAACACCAGCGTCAACCCACTAACATCTTTCAATATCTGTGTTGGTGTCCTCTATATGTATGGCACCAACTTTTCATCCTGAGATGTTTGTATCCTTTTTTTCCCCATCTTCTCCGACAAATTGACGTTTGATGTCAGTCAACCTGTATTTGCTTGAATGGGATTGAATCTAATGCCTGCACTGGAATATTTGATTAATGCATCAATGTGATTTGAAAAGAGTAGCTTTTTCAACTTCTAGCAACATAACTGAAACACATGGCCATTTGGCAATGCATGACTTCATGCGATTCATAGTTAACAAGCACAATTCCTGATTCAGTTCAGTTACATTTAAGTCATTCATTATTCACTGTTAGCTCTATAGCAGAATAACGTGCAATTGGATATATTTTGAAAATTGTTCCTTTTTCAAGCACATTATACTTCAAAAGGCTTCTAAAATAAAATGTCTTTACAAACTGTTAGGGTTGTTAGACTACTGACAGGACAGAGGCCCTTTAGATTGAATGAGCTGGGGCCCGGGGCCCCTTGCCCCGCCCAAGGACCTGCCACTGCTGTAAGAGGTTTTGAAAGACAACAAAAACGCCACATTACGTCTGCTTTGTTCTGGTTCTCTCCTTACACAACCCAATGGTTTTTATCAGGAGAAATAACAGGTTTATATATGACCATACAAACAATGACAGATTTTTTTCTGTAGAGGTAAGGCTTGTATGTGCAGTGAGTAAACCTATGATGGAATGACAAGGGATGCTGCCAACCAACTGAGGACAGAGCCGATAAAAGACCTAACAACAGGGAGAAAAACAGATTAACAGATTCATCTTTCAGTTCTTTCTCCCACTTTTGTTGACTTTCTGACTAATCCATCATCCGAAGCTCATCCTGTCTCTGCCTTTCTCCTGATGATCAGCTGTATTCTCTCGGCCTCCCTCCTGCTCTATCATTATTTTGTTCTCTATCTTGACCTACTTCCTTTGGCAGTTTACTTTCCCTGTATTGTGCCTCGGTTCCCATCAGGTTTAAGTGAATCTCTGTGCACTAGTGTGTGTGTGGACGGAGCGAGCTAGAGACAGAGAGCCTCGCAAATACATACATATTTAATAAGGTACCAGTCAACAAACCAATCAAACACTCACAGGTACAATTTCCAGTGGCAGGTTTACCAGCATTTAATTTACAATTACTGCATCAGAGAGGTACAAACCATTTCCTCTGTGTTATGAATTGAAGAAATCCTCCAGCTCTCTTCATAGATTTCTCCTAAAAGAGGAAGTCTAAACACATCACCATTCTTTGGGGTGACTCACTGGCGCTTTGACAAACTTATTTATTCATCAGTGGACACATAATCTTGGTTAGGCTATGACTCGTGTTTAATTCAATACCCAAAAGGTGAGGCAAGGATAGTGGGGGATTAGAGCTCAAAGTGGATTACTTAAAGGGATGGATTATTTAAAGGGATGATTCATGATGTGTTGGATAAAGTGGGAGAGCACTGTTATTAATGAGGTGTGCCAAATTCTGATTCCTTTCATCACTGCTGGCTTAACTGATTGTTCTCTGCGTGTTATATAAATGGAAGGTAAACCAGAACATGGAAGGTATACGCTGGAGCAGTGAAGAAGCTACATACACACACACAAACAATTCTACCTCTAACCTAACCTAAGGGATGTTTCACTGAAAAATGAAAATGAACTCATTATCTACCCACCACTATGCCGATGGAGGGGTGGGTGAAGTGTTTTTTGAACTCAAAAACTTTACACACCCCTCCATCGGCATAGTGGTGGGTAGATAATGAGTTCATTTTCATTTTGCAGTCCATCCCTTTAACCAAACCTAATTTGGAGCCTAAAACCAAGTCTTAAAGCTACGGTTAGTAATCCTTGAAAAGCAAACAAGAGCAGGCCATACTTTGAAAAGGCTACACCCCCAAAACCCATGTGCAAGAACTGCGCGTCAACTGCTAGAGGCAGACTGTTCCACAACTCACACGCTAGTTTCTGGCTATTGTCTCTGCTTCTACAGTGCATGTCTCTCTGGCTTGTGAAGACCCAGGTCATGAGCAATTGGTGGTTGGGCAGGGTGCACACACGCGGGTAAATCAGCAAAGACAACTTTATTTATGGATGGCTATGAGAACGTGAAAAGGATTTAAACAAATAAGATAAATAGTGTTTCAGAAACAATTTACCAATCCTTCCTTTAACCCCAAAGCTGTCCCTCGAAGGACCAGCTAAAATGACCTCACTCTGCAAGGCCAAATGGTTAAACTGGTCCTCACGAAGATAGAAGTAAATCCATACACACAAGCACAAATACACTAATCCCAAAGGACAAAGGATCAAATCAGTGCAGTGCCGAGGTTGGATTATTATTGGATTCATCATCATCATCATTGTAAAAGCCATAATCTTCTCACTGTCTGATTTCACCAGGAGCAGCAGCCATGTTTTATGTTGATATGAACACATGGACAGCTGGGGGAACAACCAGGGAGGCCTGCACAGGCCATCTGCTCCTGTTGGGGTAACAGTGGCGCACAGATAGTAGACCTTTGGCTGAATGACGGCAGCACAGACTGAAAGAGGTTGTGTTTTCTAGGTAATGCTCAGCAGACAGTGATGCTGAGAAAAATGCTGAAACAAAAGTTTTGCATCTGAATGAAAGTTAGTGAATCCTTCACTGATAGATATCATGTATTAGAATTCTACAATGTTTATTCCTAATAACTAACAATGTATTGTACCTGAAGAACATAGATATACTTTGTAATGTAGATTATAGTATCAGGTTATTCCTTTGTCGCTATTTCACTTTCAATGCTCTTGCCAATGAATGACACATGATGTTATAAGAGAGCAATCCACTAAGGGCTTCCAGGAAGTGTTCATGTGCCAACATGTAAGTCAAATCCAGGGAGGTAACACAGAGCCTCTTCATCCAATCTGTCCCTCTAAGTATCTGCTCTGGTCAGGTCTGGTCTGGAGATTGCGCAGTTGTCTCTGTCTGTGAGGATAGGGGCTGAGTTTGATTGGTCCGGGCAAGTATGGTGTCATTTTGGATAAGGTTGCATCAGGCAACATTTTCCAGGCAGCGGAGTGAGTCCAAGTCAAACACATCAAGCCTACAAGCTTGACTCTTGGTGAGAGGCCATGGCTCAGCACCCCAGAGGAAGACAGAGATGACAAGGGTATTAAACATCCTTATATTTGTGTGACATGAAATGCTTTTCCTCTTTCAGAGAAAGCTGGCTGTAGCTTCTTTATGCTCCAGCTGAGATATTGAAGCCAGTTTACCATGAATGAGCAAGAGCCACCAGTGGGGAGCCTCAAGGGGAAATATCTTCTGCATAGTCTGTGTCTCTCAGCATTCCGTCAACCAGGGGGATATCCAGCTGGGGTCCTGGTTCGGAAGTAAGGCACGATGTTTTGTAAAATGTGTCATGGAAAGTACTTCTCCTTCTAGACTGTTTACCGCTATGGTGAGCAGACAAGCATCTCAGAATGAACAACACACTGAACCCTGAAGTGGATGTTCTACAACTGCAGAGAACACATCAGGCTCCTCTACCGTCAGCCACAAACAGAAATCTTAGCCAGAAATCTGACTCACCAACACGGGACAGTTGAAAACTGGAACACGTAGCCTAGACTGATACATCTGGATTTCTCCTGAGGCTGCAGATGGTCGGATCAGAATCTGGAGACAACATGAATCCATGGAGCCAACCTTCCTTGAGTCAACAGTCCTGAAGCCTCATTTACCTGATTGTATTTCTATATATTTCATCAAATCTTCCTTAATGAATTGGAATTTATGTCAGAGTGTTATCAAAAATAAATAGAAGTCAGTTCATATTTGGAAGTACACAAACTGAAATACAAAGATTATTGCAGTTCAGGTGTAGGCTGAATCTATAGATTATATTAAAGCATCAAGTCCAACCATTGAAGGGGATGTCAAACAACCCAAAACAAGACTTAAGAACTTCCTCCATGTTTACCAGTCATTTATTTCTTGTTTTCAGTCATTCATTATTTCCAATAGCTTCTATTGTCCTCTCAGCAGCTTAAAGGGCAGAATAGGAAAGTCAGAGTGACAACAGCCCTGAACTAAGACAACACAATGGCTGCATTGGTGGGGCGGCTGCTTATTTGGTGTTGGTATGACAAAGATGAAGTATGATCCAATAATCCGTTTAAGAGCTTATACCAGAACACCGCATAATGGTTTGGAATACTCATCGTCAATCTTTTTACATTTTGCTGGGACATTCGTGAGGTAAACAATAGAAATATACCAAATTCAAGTTACAAGGAAAACTACCAGGTATGTGTGTTAGCATGTGTGTGATTGGCCATTGCAGAACCTTGCCGGATGACATGGCATTGTTATAGCAGAGCCATCTGTGTTGGCAGCCCTGCTGCTCTGAGCCTGTCCAGTCAGAGCAGTCACATGAATGACAGGGCTGCATTTCTTTTGTTTTCTGGCAGGGCTCAGGTCAGTCTGTGTCCTTCCTCCTGTTCTCATATTCCAAAAGTGACGGTGACCAAAAATGGTAAAGTTACTGGAATGAATGAATGAATTCAAAGATTAAATTTTAGAATTCAGATATAATACTGTATAGAGTACTGGGGAGGATTTTTTTTACACCTAGTGATATTTGTTTTTGTTTGCATTCAAAGAAAAAAGTAAATTGAATTTAAGTGATTTGACATAAATGTTACCTTCTATATGTGATGCTTAGTGTCTCAGAGCCCATCAGTCAAAATCTATGTACTGTGTAAAATACACAGCCATACTTTCATGCTTTGACTTTCAGTCATGTCAAATTCTCCCTCTAATGTATTCAAAAAGCAGGCACAACCAACCCACCTCAGCCAGCCTCATTAAGCATCTTATTTATCCCTCAACAATCAACAATCCAAATTCTCCCGGAGCTGCTCGACTTCCCCGCTTCCACTCACCTATCAGTGCCTGGCAGGAGGCGGCCAGGCGGCCAGGCGGGAGAGGGAGAGTCAGATGTAAATCAACACTGGGAACGGTTCCCAGTGCGGAGGCTGTAAATCAAGGTTGGGAAAAAAGCGGCCTAGCAACCATAGTCACCAGTGCGCTCACACTGATGCCTCAATGACTCACCTAACACAGCGCTGAGGGGCAGGGGGTGGGGAGGTGGTAGCGGCGTGTGTGCGTGTGTCTGTTTTGGAGCAAGAACTGTAAGAGGGAGTCACGAGAGGGTAAAAGGAGGATACCTACAGATACTTACAGCACGACATATCTCTCACAAATCCAAAATAGTTCACCTGTGGGGCACCACTGTGCTAAATGTGTTTGTTCAGCACAACTTTTTCGGTAGAGCACTTATTTAAAGAAATAGAACAAGACCAGTTGTGTAACCATCATATTTAAGCTCTGTCAGACTGGTTGTTGTAATGACGATAATAATCTTCAGTTGAACCTTGGCGTCATCAGGTGTTTCGGACTTTTAATCGCAATAATGTTAAAAGCCGAAACTGAGGGTACTCTGAGGCTAAAGGTAAATCTTTCTGGTTTTGCTGTTTGACTAACTTATTAGATCGGTGTATTTGCTGCGGATATTCATGACCCTCAGAGGATGATTCATATGGACTTAAATGGCCCTTGTGTTTAAATTTCATTGACTTACACTGACAACATGAAATATTTTATAGCCCTGTTTTTCTACTTTGTATAATGTCAGACTTATGAAGTGTAAGGTAAAAAGCAGCAGTGGCACTACATGTCGTAGAAAAGGACAAGTGTGCCAACTGCTTCCTAGGGGAAAACCCTGATAGCTTCAACATAATGGATGATTCCCAGGATCCCCATTGAATAAATTCTATGCTTTTAGTAACTCCCTCTGCTGTAAAACTGGAATTTTTATGGGACAAAGACGAATCATTGGGCAATTATTAAAGGTGAACATCACAAAGCACATTTATGCTTCTCAGAGGACAGGGCCTGTATTCCATCACTTGTGTTCCTTGAAACATGATCCAACAAGGAAATGTCCATAGAATATATTAACCACATTCATATCACCGACCAACTCTTCAGAACATAAACATTTTTGATTTGAATCCTTAAGGTCCGCCCTCAGCATAGATTTTGCATTTACATTCTCTCTGTCATTGCCATGTCTGACTACCTCTGCTACATGCTGTGACTGTGTCTTTCATTCATTCATTCATTCATCTGTTTACAGCCTAATTTAATTGCACACAGTCCTTTATCCCCATTTCTCCCAATCTTCTACAGTCACTTTATATTATAAAACATTTTTATTTCTACAGTTACCTTCTAGATTTTATATAGTTTTTGTATAGACGATTAGCAGCATTTTTAACTTTAATATTCAATAATTAATATTCCTGCACATTTTGAATTCCTCTGTATATATTTAAATCCTATGCAAATGTTTAATTTATCTGTAAAAGTTTAATTTTGCTTCAATTGTTTAATTTAATTTCCTTAATTTCTCTGTACACATTTAAATTTACTTTAATCTCAGGCCAATTTCTATGTATGGTTACTGAGTTATAAGTTAAATCCAATGTATAAGTCAAGTCTAATGTATGTTCAATGTATGTTACTGCCACTGGATGCTTGAATTTCCTTCAGGATCAATAAAGTATCTATCTATCTGTGTATCTATCTTTTAGCCGCACTGTTGTTAGGATCACGCAAAGAACGATCGTCAGTATGTTGCTCTGTCAAACACACACTCGTAAAGTGGAGGGTAATGAACTCTGCAGCCTCTAGGATATTCTTATAGGCCTTTAATTTCACAGCAGTGTGTGCTGGCAGGAGGACCGGGGGCAGTATTCTGCAACGCAAGCGGTAACAAGACCGAAAATGTTGAGCTAATTAAAAAGTCATAATCATCTTTGTGAGCTGTCCCTGTGTTCCTGCCATCTCAGCTACTGATATCATCAGGTTTATCCTCGAGTTCAGCCTGTAGACAAACTGGTGTTTACGTCCAGCTGCTGACACATATCTGAGGACAAACAGTCTCTCAGCTGGGAATAAGGAAAAGTGTCCACTACAGTGTATCTCTTAGTACCTTGTGTGCACAAGAATAACAGGCCTAAATATAAACTTGTGATGGATTATTCTAAAGGAGAAGAAGTAGAGGATGTGATATAACATTCAGAAGGAATGTGTGTGAAAGCAGCATCAACCCATCATTTCAAGCCAAACAATATTTCTACAGTGACTACATTTACATGCACCCTGATATCGGGTTTTTGAAGTATCTCGTTTTTGTGTTTAAACATGTAAATGTCATATCCCAATTTCAGTATCCTCCATAAGCCCTTATCCTGCTTTTGAAAAACTTGATTTAATTATCTGATTTCTGGTACCAACCTTCACAAGCAGGGCTTTGGACGTTCCCATGAACGGTTCAACTATGACACACAGCCGGTAGAAGGATACCCTCCCCATACGAAATCTTTTTCTCTCCATTCGGTGCCACTGAACTCCATCACGACGAGCTGATCCCGCCAGTCACAGCTATGAACTTAATCCACTGCGTTGTGGCTCTGTGCAGTGGCAGTGACGGCACGGCAACGGCCAACATGTTTAATAGTTTCACTGCTAGTTTACAGATAAGCCAAATCTGTAGCACAGCCTTGACTTTTAATAGAGCTAACCCTGCTCTGAGCTAAAGTGGCTTCATTTTCAATAGCCACTATACAGGAATCACAATTTGGCAGGCTGTTGTTGTAACCATGGTAACGTTAAACATTACAGGCACAAGCAGTTGATAGCAGTTATAAGTGACTGGGACACTTGTATTTATAATGTAGCCTATATGGCGATGTGAACATTTATCAATGTTCTATGAAAACACAATATTCTGAACATATCAAAATCAGGATTAGCCTCATAACCAGGATACTAGTGCACATGTACACACAGTAACAGACTTAGAACACACTTTATCTTCTAGGATTAGTAGTTTCAATGTTGATTTAGTATTATGAGTAATTCTGATGATATTTCTCTCAGTAGTACTGAAATCATTATAATTTAATTATCTTAATTTATTATATAGAGACATATATTCTGTTGTAGCGTGGAGTGGGAAATCTTATAATACATTCTTTCTATATCAGCCAAAGTACTCAGTTAGTTAAATTTTACAGTGTATACTGTATTTATAGCGTCAGTATGTGCACCCTTCCCAGAAGCTCATCACCATGCCCAGCTACTGGAACAGACCGCTGTATGCAGAAGAACGCATACTGCCATAAAAGTAGAGGTCTTAGGCCTGCACCACACTTACTGTGTAACCACACATACAAGAACGTTTTTGATCACGAATTTGATTAGATGCTACACGTGTTACACGTCTTCCTTCCACTTCCGGAATTGCGTTTGGTATTCATAGGTGGTATGTCAAATCAAATCGAATCAATTTTATTTTTATCGCACCAAATCGTAATCTCAAGGCACTTTACATAGAAGGTCAAGACCTTAAAATCATTTCAAGAGAAACCCAACGGTATCCACAATGAGCAGCACTTTGGCGACTGTGGAGAGGAAAAACTCCCTCATTAACAGGGAGAAACCTCGAGCAGAACCAGGCTCAGTGTGGGTATGTCAGACCCCTCAATCAGACCCATGAGTAATTCCTGACCTGGTCACACAGCTTGTCTTCAAAAATCTCTGCCATTTCTGTCTGATGACCTGCCCACTGACCCTGTCAAGGACTCGCTACTGCCCAGATCTCTATGTGGATATTGAATCTTGTATGATCTTGCATCACATTCACTTCCTGAGGATGTGCACAACCTAAACACCAAAGGGACACAGGATACGCGAAGCAGCCATCTTGCGTACTCGTAGTTTACAGTGAGTACATTCCCTTAGTCTTGCTTTGGTGCTTATAGGTCATCAGAGAACACAGACACAAACACAGAATTAAGCTAACACACACAAAAGCAATTAAGTTCAATTCTACAGCATGCAAAAATGTTAAATATGTGATTTATCCTCTCAGTGTCAGTCAGCAGCTGCAGCCAGACCTCCTGCTGCCTGACGTCGTGACAAAGCGCCGGCTGAGCTTGCAGATTTTCGTTAATTCATTTTACACACCAGCTACGATTCTGCCGTTCTCATGTGTCTGCACTGAAAGATGACTAATGCGAGGAACCAACGGACAAACAGTTCTGCCCTCAGAGCTCACCTTGTTGGTTAAATGACATCAATTTAATCAGCTGAGCGAAAGCAAAGCAGCTCAGCTACCACCCAGACACAGAGAAGAGGTAAAGCCCCGACACCATCCCCATCACCCAGTCCCCGCCCCGCATTCTCATTTATTTCAAACACTGGCAGAGAAAGATAAAAAAAAAAACAAAAAAAAAAACTAATCTTTAAATTCCAGATTCCCTGGCCTTTTTATGTAGCAGGGATTTGGCATCAACCCAAACGGGATGTAAATTCCATATTTGCAAAAGGTTCAAAGATGGAGGAAAAAATAGTGGAACAAATACAGTATGTTAAAACAAATTAGCTGTGATTCTAAATTCATTGGGCTTGAGCAGGTTTCTTATTTAAGTGGTATTGATTATCTTATAGGGAGTCAAGATTATTGTGTACTCCTCAGCCGCTGGAAAACCTGGTATTGATTGTGAATAATTAAGTTCAGGACGAGAGTTTTTCTAGAGCAGAGGTGCCTGGATCCATTTCATGCAGCAAGTGCACGTTGACTGATTTCCACAACCAAACAGACATTATCACAGAATGTTCTGTGCTCAGGATTGATCAAATTACAGGAAACCAAAGTTCCCTACATAAAGCAGGTGAAAGTGCCTTTTATTTGGCCTGCAGGGAGGAAATCCATGGGCGAAATGAGTAAAGGGCTTTCTTTTAATAAACATCAATTTTGGTGAGGGCAGAGCGAGCTGTAGAGCCACTGAAACACAGCTCGGGAAAAATTCTCAACACAAAAGGATGTGATATAAAACACCTGCCATCTTGTGATTGGGTGAAGAAAGGGGGCTCAGGAGGCCTCATTCTCTCTAAAGGCGTCCTTATCACCGCCTGCAGGAGCGATGCCATTAACCTGCGCCTCACTGACTAACCAGGCTTAGATTAGCTTTTTGATTTTACAGTCTCAGTCTCTCTCTCTCTCTCTGACACACACACACACATACATCAAATCCACCAATAAATATAGGGATACTATCAATTGCTGAGAGGGCCAAGAAAGCTCCAAAACTGCTTTGAGCCCACGATACCACTAGTGATAACAGAAACCAATCCTTTGACTAGAGAGATAAAAAGGGCAAGTGTTTGACATTTATCTGTAACGCTCATAAACGGTAACATGACAAATACATTTACATTGGTCTGACAGGTGAAATCAGTTGCATCATTGCACAGGGATTAATCTACATTATAAATTGCTTTTTCATCCATGCTGATATATGATGCAGGTCTCCAAATGTGAAAGGACCTTTAGCAAATCCAGAGTTATTCATTTTGATAATTTGTTGGGATCATATTGTTGGATGACCTTTGACTAACTTTGGTCCCAGACTTTTGAATTAGTGGCCATACGTGTGATTTGTTTAGCGATTCAAATTGAGCCTCCAGGAACAGCAGTGGGCTGTGAGGCAATTTATGCCTAATCTCTTGGAAATAAATCACAATACACAATTGTCGGAGATGAAAAATGCTAACAAATGATAAATTCAAAGTGGAAGTGAGTGTTTCACAGTTGGAGTCCTGCTTAAGTCTAACAGAGGGAAAGGTGTGAGTTACCTTCATTGCAGAAGCGGCCCCTGTACTCGGTTTTGGAGCAGTCGCAGATGGGCCCTCCATCCACCACTGAGCATGTACCACCATTCTCACATGGGTTCACAGTGCACCATCCTTCCGACTCCAGGGGCACCTTAAGGCTTCCCAGAAACAGGGGCTGCGAGATGCCATATTTGAGGTCAGAGATTGTGCCCTGGAAGGGCTGCATGTTGCGCGCTGTGGGCAGAGTGAGCGCACCGCTGCGGATATCCTGAGGCACTCCACCCAGGAACAGGTCGCTGACTATTTTCATGAACTGTCGCTGTGGCCGCACCTCATCAGCTGTGGCCTGGCCGTCCAGTACCAGCATTGTACGCAGGTTATACCTGCTCAGAGTGGCAAAGTGCCAGCTGCCGTCGTCCACCCGTCTGTCTGACACCACTGTGGTCTCGGCACAGTCGATGCTGAAGCGCAGCTGCAGCCGGCCCTCCACCACCGACAGCTGAAGAAAGTCACAGTAGCCTCCATCATCGAAATACAGCATCAATGCCTCTGAGGCCTCTGTCTTGAATTGGAAGCTGAGGTCACCGCGGGTGCTGGCGTCCCAGCGGAGGTAGCGTGCCCACTGACCCGGAGTGCCTAAAAATTCTAGTCCCAGACATGTGCAGAGGAACATTTGCAGCCTGATAGAAAAACCTACAAGATCCATAGCTGCGGAGAATCTATTCATCCAAAAAGGAATCTAAGGGGAGTTCAATCAGATTGAAATCTTAGGGTAGTTACACTGAGTTACAGGGATCCACAGCTTTATCAACAGTATATGCACTATATATATTTATATAAAGGGAAGAGGGGCAGTAGCAGGAGAACAGTCGTTGAAGTTAACAGTCGTAAGGTCAGTTACATCTATGAATTGCCCAGCAGGTGCAGGGTGGTCGTGTGGAGGAATTGTTGTTTTCCTCTGTAGGGTAAATGAAAGGAGCGGGAGAGGGGAGGAGGTGGTGATGTTTTAATATTTTTTCTTTTACTCTTCAAAAGAGATGTTATCAACACTCATGGTGTAAGGTCTGATGGGATGGACCTCTCTGTCTATCAGGGCGAGTAGAATTTCCTCCTTCATGTTGTCTGCTGGGAAATAGTGCTGACAAGGGATCCACTGGCCTCTCTCACTTCCATCACTGTCAGAAAAAGAGGGACAGAGAGTTACAATGGCTTCATCAGCATCCATTCCACTGATAATATGCATATTAATAACAGTAATTACAATAGAGAACACATCCCGGGATGCTTTCTTGCATCTAAACCCCATGACGGTCGTATGTGCACAACCCAAATAAAAAGTTACACGTGTGTTGCTATAGTTACAAGTGATTTAATGTACTATACTCATTGTTAAACGATACACAATAATAAAAAAAACCTTATTTATATTATGCAAATACAATTTGAGCAGCTGTAGATTTATCACCGTGTGAAATACAATGATGTTAAAATTCAAACACCCTGAGGGTCCCCAACCCCTAAAATCTCTGAAAAAGACAAAGTTCTGAGATCTCAGTATGGATGGACGGTACAAGTAACCCATACATGCATGGCTCTGCTGTCAGGAAACCAATGTGTGTTTTAAAACACACTCTTAAAAGCAGAATCAGTGCAGTGCACATGTAGTCTACTGTACTGTTGGCAGCCACCGATCCTAATTAAAATTGCGTGTGATGGTGCTGCATTTTTCTCTCCTCCACAAAGGTTGTGGAGTTATCGGTCATCTGCTGGGTAAATTAGTCTCATTATTCTCATGGCAGTGCATGACTATCAGTCAGCCAGGCAGACTGGCTTTATCTGATGCCCAGCCGGGAGAGACGGCTTTCTCCTCGATCCTGGTGAATACTAAGAGGCACAGAAAAACACCAGTACACACTGATGCAATGTCAAGTTTATATTTCATTTACATGAAATCTAGCGCCACTTGATATGATTATATGATAATATATTGATATGTTGCAAAAAAAACATTTTATAAACACAAATAATTACTCTAAATCTATCATATGTATCATATAAACTGTCAAACCCCTAAAGGTTTGGCAACCGTGCACCAATTCTATAGTTTATTGCTGTTTTAGAGAATAGAAGTAGATACAACTCATATTTCAAACACATTGGCAATGATTGTTTCTTCAAATGTTCATAGTTCAGAAAACAACAATCATGGCAAGTGCGAAAAGTAATGTCAGCCATACACATATCTTTCTATCTTTCTATTCTTCTATTCTTGATACAGGAATGGTCAATGGCAGCTTGACAAGCACACCTGTTTATAGCTAGCTAGCCACCAGAGATCCCGGAGTGATCCTTAATGTCCAAAAAATGCTCTCACTCCCCCCCCCCTCCACTTTTGGGAAAGCCTCAGACTTTGTCTACATGACACAGTCAAACCCACAAAATGTCAGACACGATGAGTAACATCAGTTACTATTCAAGCCTCAAGAGACAAAGACCCGCTACCACCACAAGTAGGCAGTAAAATACATGATGGATGCAAACAGGCAACATTAGATCCTTTATTGGACCGAACATTCAGATATCAGATGTAAAGAGAGATATAAGTCGCACTACTGTATCGTTCTGATCGATGTCAACATTAAGCTCTAAGTTGTCACCGTTCCTCTTCCTTGTCCTGATGATTCGCTACTGCCAAAACATCTCTCTGGCTTACCCAGGCATCAGATGTATGTGTGCACACAACAAACATATGTACTTGTCCCACACTAACCTTATGCAAACTACAGATCAGGGGAAAAAAACAATATAAGAAACAGACAACCACAACATATCCTCCACCTTGAACGCCCATATAGGTCGCTTGTCCCTTACCCACAACCAACAGGAGTGTCCCAACAGTCAGGATAACAAATATGTGTTTAGGGCTTGGGACGGTCATAGATAATAGAAACAACGCTGACTATTAGTTCCACACAGGAAACAAACAGTTGCGTCCTGTGGGAAAGTCTTGTTTAATCAACCCATCAATCCACCACAACAGCCAACAACCACACATTTACTAATACGCCACTTTGTCATTTTGTCCCGTCATAATTCCAAGAGGTCGGCTAACTTCAAAATGTAACAGTGCATCATAATCACGTGCTCACAGAGGGACCTATAGCTGCAAGATGCAAAAGTGAGAACACTGAATCAGCTCTACTTTTGCCATTAAACAATTGTGCGTATCTTTTGATATTGTATATAATCTCATGTTTTGTGTTGCTTTCTTTATTGAAGTCTCTAATTGCAGTGTTCAGGGCTAAATACTGTCCTCGTGGTTTAGTCCCTAGAAGAACCCAGGACTGTTGTGGCTGTTGGGGCTGAGTCAAGCCCTCTTACAGCAGAACTGAGTATATTCCTATACCATTACTACAAGATACATAAATAGCATTTTTCTTTTAATGAGCGCTTTAACCTGTTTATGCAGATGATTAAATCTGCTTTTCATGCTCTCCAAATATGTCCTCTCAATTGCATCTTTGTTTGACATACAGCTAACTAAAATTAAAATTCAATCTAGTCTTTCTGCATAGAGTCAAAGGCTGTATTAAAACTACTGTTCAGTTGACTTTAACGTCTGCACTTGATCCACTGCCCTATCATTAATTCAGCAGTTAAACCCTGCTTATCATCGTGCATTACACTTTATCACAAATGAAAAAGTTCATACTCATCATTGCTCACTTTGTAGCACAAAGTTGGACCGACTTCCTTACTGACAAGAAGGAATTATCTATAAAGCTTTACAATTCAAACGTCCATCTTTTCTTTGAACTGCAAACAGCCCTCAAGCTGGGTATCTTCATTCTCTAATACCAATTTATATGAAGCTTACAGAAAACTTTATAATCTGGTATTTATTTATTAGGCCAGCAATTGTTTTTATTTGTTCCTTGTTTGTGTTCCTTATTCGTGCTGTTCTGTCAGCTGCTTGTATGGTTGTCTGATTCTGAATCTTTCTTTTCGGGTCTTTTGTTTAAATATTTCAATCTCAAACAAACTGGCTGTTCAAACAGTACATACTGTTTTTAAAACAATATCTTCTTCCAGTTGAGTGCAACTATACAAATGTACAGTTTGGTCCGTACTGTCCTTCAGTAAAATGCATGTCTGAGAGCTGACCAGCCAAGAATAATATAAATAAATAATAATTAGAGCAGACAAACATTGGAAATGGATCGATTTGTATAAAACTCTCAAAACCCTGACAACAATTGGTGAACATACTTTGAAAACTGGAATTACTCTAACTCCCCTCTCATTTACCTATTAATTCCACTAATGTCTGTACGTCTTTCTGTTTGTGAAGCATATGTGTCACACTTGCCATGTGTATTGTTAATGGCCCAATGAAGTGCATTGTTAAATTTTCCAAGCATACTATTTTCCATTTTAATATGTTTTGTACAAACAGGCAACCAGTTGTCAGTATCAGTCAGCGGGGGTGAGGCAGTGTGCTTACAATCTGTGGACCGAGTTAAACGTTACAATATTTTGGTGGTCGGTTGTGCTTTAATTATTCCCTGGTTTAGTAGTCCTCATATTATTACCACAGACCAAGTGAACAGTCCATTCCAAGCAGGCAGGTTTGGAACTAACCGGATGCAGCGCTGCACTATAGTTGTTTGAACACTGCGGTGATCAGATCCCGTATAGAGTTCACACTAATATTGATTGATAAGACCAGATGTAAGGAGAGCAGGACACTCAGTCCGGAGGGAAACAATGAAGGAAAGATCCTCACGATGGAGGAAGAATATGTGCAATGTTGCCCTGCACTATGCAAGAACCTGTAGTATGGATGTGGACAAAAACAGACTGAGAGACAATTAATTACCAGAGGATCACAATGCTGGACTGATACAGTTCCATGACGACAAGGCAACACATCCAAGTACCTCCATTGATTAGGACTGGTACAGAAGTGTGTGATCAATGGAAGGAGCAGTATCCTAGACATCAAGACAAATGTGCCCTCTGCAAGCGGCTGATATCCAAGACTTCAAGACATTAAGACTTCTTTATTTTTCATAATCTCATGCACTAGCCTACAGTCAAAAAGGAAATACCCTTCCTCCTATACCAACAGTTTTACATAAATAAAAGAGAATAAAACTACGAGAAGAGTTGAAAAATATCTCTGTACAGTGCAAAATACGGAACACACACCCAATGCCACTTGGTTCAATAAGTACGAGTTTGTCCTTGTGTTGTCAATAGGCTATGTACTGTATAATTTTGTAGTTGGAAATTGTAGCATGTGTTGTAGTTTTGTTAGTTTGTACCCTTGACAGAGGTACTGAGGTACATTGGACATTCTAAATAAGCATCTTTATTCAGAAAGAATGTTAGCCCACTATCAACGAGACAAACTTTTAATCTCATGACGCCTTTAGGACACAGGGCTCCGGTCAATGAAAGCAAGGGGTCATCATAGAGGTGGTGGCACATCTTCCCCAGGCCAACTACTACCCACTGAAGCTGTGTTGGGTTCATGTTGAGTCTTGCCACAACAGGGTGTCATCATCCTGACCTGTGACACTGTGGCCCTGCATGGAAACAGAGCCAACTGGCACCATCCTAAAAACCTTTTTCTAACGTGATGTATCGAAAAACCATGTGAGAGATTTACCTGCTCACAGCACATGAGGAGCAACTGCTGGTGAATGAATGTGAACCGCAGTCATGTGCGAGAAGCATTAGACCACATGTTTAAGACAGTTTTAAGATGTTTAAAGTTTAAGCTACATTTTTACTGTTTGGCTCCAACTCATCATCGAGGGGAACTATGCTTAATTTTGATTTAGTGAATTTGGTTGAAAGGCTGTTATCAGGATGAAGCGAAACATCTTGGTTTTCTTTTATACTGCGATAGCTGGGCTGACTGTAGGGTGATTGTTGTGAGTAATTCACTGATTGAGGAAGACTTCAAAATTAAATGTCGCAATTCAGTCAAAAGTTGTGCTCCCTCGACAATATCAGGACCAGGAGGATTTTTGACTTTTTCAATCAAATCAGACCCTAAATCCACTTTACACCTTTTTTAAACCACTGAACAAAGCACATTCTGATAAAGTGTCCTGTGGTCATTTTACTGTATTTTAATCACCACACATAATATGTAGTCGCATTTATATTTGAAACAAAAAAGAAAAGCACATGTGAATTTATTTAAAATGACACTTGTGTTAATCACATATGAAACACGTATGACACAGAGATATGTGGTGTTCAGATTGTAAACGTCGAACATAAACTTCACATGGCCTGATTTTTTTTTTACTTATAAACACTTGATTCCATCGCAGTGAGACTGAGATGGTCACTAAGCAACACTGACACGAGGAGTCGTCTAGCGATCAGATAAAACTTCAGCCATGCAGCTTTGGATGACTATCACCTACAAAAATCAGTCACATGTTTCATCATCACTTGCACTCTGCAGCCTTATTAGACTATTAATGTAAGACCTTCAGCAATAAAACTAACAATTTCAAATGTTAACAATTTCAAACCTGGATCTCCAGTATACAGCCCTGCTTGTATTTTTTAAAGCGATATTAGATGTATGGCCAATTTAGTGCAATCATAGTAAAATTGATCAGCCCTACTGAGATGAGATAGAAACATTGTTACATTAGTGCACGTGAACTGGGTTATTTTGGAAATGCTATGTTCCCACTTTAGCCATTAATTGTCAATGTTTAATTCAAATAAATTATACACAAGAAATTAAACCTGTTTTTTTGTAGTGTGTGGCACTTACGTTTAATTATTTTCAATCTATCCAGAGTTATATGTTATATATGTTGCTCTGCCAGCCATGAGATTTATTTTTATTTATTCAGAGCTGTTATCAAACCTAAGCAGAGCCTCCATCCCACTGCCTGAGGTTTCCATCTATACGTGCGGAGCTGCTTATCACGCCTCTATAAAGGGAAATATATCAGCCAATAAGTGCTCTCCAGCTCTGACATCACATTTTCCTCCTACATTGAATCAATTGGATTATAGTGTAGGATTATTATCAATTCATTAACATATGTGAAAACAATGTTTGGTTATTTTCAATTCATTTCATGTCTTTTATTTAACACAAATCTTAAACCTGACAAATGTTTAAAATCTGTCTCTTCATTTTTATTATAAACTGCATCATAGCTGAATTACTGATTATTTAAAATACAATATTGTTTCCTTGAAACAATTGTTTTAATTTTATTTTTTAACAAATTAATTTATGAATCTGTTTATGTAATGCATTTGAATAGTCAGTTGTGTTGAAAACTGTCTCCAGCCTCTGTCCTGTATAAATTATATAATATAAATAATTGGCCTTAATTGGAGTCAAAGTTGAGCTGTCTGTTCTACCAAACAAATAATTTTGACATTTACAAAATTATGTCATTTTCCTTTTATGTTCCGTAGAAGCACTTCTCCCCCACAGCAGTCCTTCACATTCCGTGTCTTTACTCGGCCTACTTCAGGCCTACTGTCTGCTGATTGGTATCAGATAAATCCGAGATGGTTCATACACACTCTGCATTTAAAGCATTTACATACTGGACACCGGTGTTTGAAAATGTCCACTCGTTCAGGCATCATTTTCAGTTTGCCTCAGCGTGTGTGTGTGTCTGCGTGCACGTCTTTTGTTGAGCATCAGGGGTTAAAAGGCTAAACGGCATGAATCATTGTTCTCAGTGAAAGGCGCCTTTGACAAACCCCACAGGGACGAGTCCACATACACACACTGACAAAAGGCAGTGGCACTCTGGATCCTATTAACAACCACGCGACCTGGGATGGAGAGTTGTGTGCGTGTGTGTGTGTGTGTGTAAATGCAAATAAAAGCATCCCACTGGTAGGCCTCTCGTGTTTAAATGGATGACACTTGCCAGTAATTTTACAGCAGGTGCCCTGATCTCTTTCTCTCTTTCTCTCAAACACACGCGCACCCACAAACACATCCGGATGCAGTGACAAAATGTCCTCCAGGCCTTCAAAATATGACACTCTGGTTTACATCTCCGGTAGCCTCAAAGAGGTCTGCGATGCTGCAGCGTCGACAAAATAATTTGAGCAGGACATGCAGTCTGACAGCAGAGGGAAGAGGGAGAGACAGCAGAGAAAGGATGAGTGAAAACAGAGAGGGGGAGAGAGCGAGAGAACGAGAGAGGGAGAGGGAGCGACAGAGACAGAAGGAGGGATGTTCCACCTCATCCACTCCCACTCATGCATCTCATGAAACAGCCCTTCCCCACGTTACTCGTCCTCTTCGCTCTTCATCACGTTGCAAACACACACTTCAAGTCAGCCGCAAACAGCATTGAGCGACCATCTTAGGCCGATATCCATCTATTTGGTCTCATTACATTGATTTTAAACCGAGGGATCAGTGATAAAACAATCTCTATCATTGTACATTGTACGTAATATTGTATCACCTTGACAATATGTTGTTTATGGATTGTGATAGAGTAAAGACAGTGGACATGCTGTTGAGGCTGATCATGGATAAGTGACAAACAACATGAAGTCTGTTTTTGGCAAACAATTAAAACACAGATGCAAAAAAAAAATATGTATATATATATATATAACAATTACTGTAATCAAAGAATCCTGTTCAGTTGCCTAATAAACCAAGAGAATGTATAAAATCTATGTGAGACTCTTAAAAAGAACATTATATAGCATGTAGTTAGTCAGAATGACCACACCAAGTTAAATCATCAACTGAGATACATGTAAAAATGTTTCTATTAAGACTAAAAAAAAAGAAAAAGAGACGATGCAAAATGTAGTGAGTAGCAAACATCCTGGTTTTTTTATTATACAGTGAGAAGTCACCACATTCTGGGAAGAGAGATAAAGAAAACATGTCCCCCACCTTCTTCCACATGCCCTAAATTTCAAAAGACATGACGACATTGATCAGCAGATCGACAGTGATACAATACAAACGGATTCTTTCAATTAGAAATCCAGCAGCTGATCCTCGAGTGAAATCTAAATAAGGGAATTATGGATCCTTTCTCTGCAGAATTATCCTCTTTTTGGTATCTACTACTATAGTGGCGACCAATGTATCGTAAAGTGTTCTGCCTCTGCTGCTCATTTTATACAGACGGGGATGGGGAGAGAAAACAGGCCAGTAAAAGGATGGTACATGTAAAATGGGAAGATGAGTGGAAGTGAGGGATGGAGGGTTGTGTGGTTGTGGGTGGGGAGGTGTTATTTTGGCTGTGTATGGAGCGTGGGCACCATGTTGTTATCCAGCTACTCTGCAGGCAGGACACGCCTTCTCTGGGCTCTGTGGTTCTGCTGCAGCACCCTTCACGGCATTACATCACCCAGTTAGAGAGCACCCAGCACCCCACAAAGGCCTGCACACACACACACACACACACACACACGCACATGCCTGCACCTTACTGACATCTGCATATACACCTCACCATATATGTCCATATATAAGTCACACACATGCACAAAATGACTGCAGACACAAAACATATTTTACACACACCGACCAAGAACCTGGACATACACTTCTACATCAGCTGCACACACTTCTACACACACACACACACTCTTATTGCTACACACACTCACACATCACTACACACACTCCACCAGCGAACACACCCACAAATACCTCGCCTTTTTCCTCACAACCACCAGCGGTTTATATAACATCACGCTCACTTTTTTTTCTCTCTCTCTCTTTCATCACACGTTCGTTTTTCATGCGTTTTTTTTAATTTTTTTTTATTTTCACCGTCTTTGCATCTGACAATTCTCCGATTGGCCCATTAGCAGAAATTAAAAAGATATAATGCCATGCATCGTAAAGGAATAATCAGTATCCCGATGTCGTTTAAATGTGTTATAATTGTCATTTGCATTACAATAAAGGGAATTAATAAAATCTGTGAAGGTGGTAGATTCTTTTTTTTTTTCAGATACACACGTTATTTATGGCCTAGCAAATGCACACACTATTACACCTTTAGGAAAGAAATGACATCAAAGAGAGAAAGTGCGTCTACACGCGCAGAGAAAATAAACGTTCCGATTAAAAGAAAGGAGCATTCTCCAAAAATCCTGCGTAATATTTGACGCTCCCCGCCCAGAGGGATTAGTGTTACCTTGAGAGCCCTTGGCTTTTTGCGCCTGATTTGTCAGAGCAGTTAATCGGCTGCCAACCAGGAGAAAAAAAAAAGGGGAACAGCCAAATTACCCAAAACAGCCCCCATCCCACCCCCCACCTTAAAAAATACAGGGGGGAGAGGGTGAGGGTGGAGGGAGGAGGCAAATTAAATATGGTGGTTTCACATTTTGCAGAAAACGAGCACCGTGCATGTTAGCACGTTACGCTCAGAAATGACTTTTATATATAAAACAGCTTCGTCTGTATCAATATCATAGTCGTTTATGTGATTTATAATCATATGTTTAAATGTATGTTTCATACAGAGCAATTATTTCATTCTCAGCAATGCAGCAAAACGATTTGTCTTTCTTTTAGGGAACATTATTAAGGTTTGGACAATATAACAAAAAGACTCATCTTTGTTTCATCGACACATGAGACATAAAATGAAAACCGTCTCTCGTTGCTTCTGCTGTTGGAAGACTTTCGTTTTGCAGAAGCAGGTGATCGAGCACCTTTGGGCCCTGTGCAGGAGGGACACGAAGAAGAAGAAGACGCATTCTGTGGCTGGGTCACGCCCATTCTGAATCCACTTTTTTTTTTTTTTTGGGATCAGGAACCTGATTAGGAATTCCCTCTGCAGAAACGCACGAGAACCATCTAATCCTATTAACTCCTCTCATCGAAATGTGCTGCAGCGATTAATAAAAATCGAACTGTCATCCTCTCGCCGTGAATTTGCATCAGCTAAGAGTGCAGGTGCCGAACATCTCTGTGGACGGGAGGAGAAAAGGCGTAGCCGAGGCGCAGAGAGCACCGAGGCCTGGACGTGTCACTGCTTATTTTGCGGCAAAGTACAGTGGATGATTCTATGGTGCAACGCACGAGGCCTCAGAATCTCCTGCAATGACAACGATTGTTGTATTAATCTACATGCTGCATTTGACGCAATGCAAATGGGAAAATGTGCAACAAATGCGCTGATTTAAATGAGATTAAGCTCCGAGGCTGGTGCACACAGGAGGCCCGCACTGAGGCTGTCCAGGTGTGGGCTCAAAGAAAAAAAAAAAGTTGTGCGGCTGAAACGTGCAGCGCGAGATGCAGATTGCTGAGAGCAGAGCATCAAACCTCCCCGAGGACGCCATTTGATCCTCCAGGGAACCGAAATTATCCAGATCCCAGTTATTTGTTTGTATTTATTAAATAGAAAGAAAATCAAAATTCGATTGATAATTCTTGCATCACGTTTTAAAAAAATAATCACAGGTTAGTTTAATTTATTTCGATGTTTCCGGCGAATTTTAACATTAAATCAATGTTCAGACGGCTCAATTTTAAAGCGGTGCGATGCCATGGCTTTTTTTAAAATGTAGAAAACATCTGAAATTCGTTTGATGAACGTGGTAAATGTGTGAAAACAGCAGCAGGGTGTTTTTTTTTTTCTTCTTCATATCATGCAAACGGAGAGGAAGAGGGATAATGGAGGAATGTGGCGGTTGTAGCGCGGCGCGCAGCCTCCGCTCGTACCCGCGGTCCATCTCCGTGAACACAGAAGGTCATGTATCAGACTGCATGTCATAAGTACTGGAAGATCACGTTACACATCAAATACACCATCTATATTTAAAGAGGGCATTAGCCGTGCGCGCCGGGCGGACGAGCGAAGCGTGCGCGCCGTGTCAGGGTGCGTTTGTGTGGCTTTTTAACATGAGGCTGCAGACGAGAACAATGCGAGACACCGGACACCTGGCGTTCACCCTATTTATTATTCATCCACCTAAAAACAAGGTGGAGGAAGTCCGGCAGGTCCCTGCTCCACTCTGCTCGTTTCTTGGCTGATGCTTTATATTTTACGCACAGCAGGGTTCAAACGCTGCATGGGTGCATTTAGAAAAAACATATGATGAACACAATTTAAAAATAAAAAGGATGATTCATAAAGGCCTTTATATTAAAAGTGTACGAAAATGAAAAACGCCGCCTCAGGGGGAGCGGAGAGGACGTGTGTAATGCTACACCCGTCTGTCAGGTTGACTCTCCTCCAGCGGGAGACTTCAGAGGCCAACATGGCAGAAATTCTCCTCCTCACTCCTCTCTTCCTTCAAGGAGACACGCACCTGCGTCCATTCGTTCCCGATGCTGTCAAACTGGGAGGAAAAAAAAAAAAAAGTCCCGACAAAGTGGCAAGTTCCGCGACACCTGCGCACCAGGAGCGGACAAGTCGAGCCCTTTCCTGCCGCATATTCCCTCTAGAATCTGCTCATGTATTATTATTAGTATTAGTATAATTATTGCTATTCTATTTGCCCAATAACATTAAACAGTGAGGCTTTGTCTACGCGCACAAGCGACGTGAACAGGTTGGAGAGAGAAGAGACGACGCTACTGACCTTACCTCCACAGACCACCGAGAGTATCCAAGTGCTAAAATCCAGCTGTAAACTCCACAGAGGCGTAGTTTGGTAAAATCCAGGCTGATGTGTTTGAGATGCTCACGGTGCTGGAGCGGCGGCGGCGGCGGAGGAGGAGGAGGAGGAGGAAGAGGGGGACCAGGCAGTACCGGGCTGGGTTTATTGTGCGCACAGGTGCGTCGACCACGGTGCATCATACGCACAAAAGCCACCGTCAGCTCCGTGCGACTTGCAGCGGCTGCAAGCGAGAGGCGCACGCGCGCGCACATGTACATACACATACACGCGTATGCACGCGCGCTACTAGGGTCCGCCCTCTACTCGGCGCCAGCGCACGCCATTTAAAGGCACACACAGGCGCTCGTAAGCGGGGCCGAGAGGCGCACGAACGCACGCACACGCATGTGGCTCTATGTATGCTTCAGCTCACTCCAGGCTCTTATTAAGCACGAGGAGCGTCCATGATTGGTCGGTGGGTTTGACAGTTGAGCACTTGAGTTTATCTCAGACGCTCAGTCACAGACAGAGAGTTTTCAGGCTTCACACGGTGTTGGTGAAATGTCCACATGTGACACTGGCAGCAGATGAAGAGCTGTTGTCTGCTGCATGTCAGGTATTATAAAACCATTCTGTTACTCCCCTGTCCAGCCTGATCAACAACCACCAATATGTTGCTGGAGGAGCAACTTCCAAATGGGCCTTAAGGAGCTCAGTATGATCAGTTCATAATAATGATCAAATAATAATAAACCGACTATACTCTAAATCCATTCGTAACTATTAGTGTGACCTTTGTATAATATCAGACACATGTCCTCTATAATCTAATTGATTCACAGTAACAAGATTCAGTAAATAGTATAAGATACAATTTGACATTAAATGGGACTTGATGCCTTGAGAAGACAAATTGTAATGAGAGAAGGACATCAATGGACAGCATTAAACAACAGCTACGTTTTGTCCACTTCTAAACACTGGACTTGTCTGGCAGCTTATCCATATATGAAGAGAATCATAGCCCAGTCCTATTGTTATGTAAAGAAAGAATGAGGGGCCTTTTTTTAATATGGCAAGCATTATTATCTTACTGAAATCAGAAGTCACTCACTTCAGCTTCAATCAGTTGTATCTCTTTTACACTAAAATTAGCAGGTATATGCAGGTTTTTTAAACTCAGGTAAACCTACCCCAAAAAAGGTGATTCACTCCTTTCCCGGTTTCATGTAGAGGAGTTTCCCTTTTTTATTTAATCCGTGGTGAGTCATGTTTGACGTCACAAACGTGCAGAGAGCTAAGAAGCTCTCTCACCTTGTTGTCTCGTCAGTCTCAAATTTTGCATGAAAAAAAAAATGCAGAAGAAGAAGAAGAAATAAGAGCGTTCACCTGTGTGCCATTTTTCCATTCATCAGAGCCGGAGATAATAAAAACCTGTGTCTACTGCAGACTCAGAGCTGGGAGTGAATGCCGAATGTATCCATTCATATATAGTATATATATATATATATATATATATATATATATATATATATATATATATTGGTGTTTTTGTCTTTTTTGATAGATACAGTGAAGGAGAGACAGGAAATGGGGTGCGAGAGTAGGATGGAGACATATTGTAAATAATCCAGTCATCAGAATTTTTTTAATGGTACAAAACAAAGAATGAATCGCTTTCAAAAACAACAACCGTTCTCTGATCATTCATCCTTATCAGCCGGACTACCTCCACTGGTGAAACAGTGGTTGGTCTCTGACATTTCATGTAGTTCTAGATAGATAAATACATTACTTTATTGATCCCCGGAGAGAAATAATTCACACCTATGTATGTTCGAGACATTTATCCAGTAAATTTGGTTTCAGTTCTAATTTATGATATAATAACGTAGGTGTAAGGTTACGATTGACAGCTGCAAATGAGTCAAAATGAGTCAAACTCAAGTATAAGAGGAGCTTTGATGTTGTGACCTCCTCTCCTGATTGCTACTGGAAAGACTCTGGTTCCAATTTACGTTAAAAACACAAAATGGCTGCACACAGCACAACCGTGGTATTTTGGCTCAATTTGTGCTCAACAGGAAATGTGTCTGGCATTGTTATATAGATTACAGTCTTTGGACTGTAATCTACAGTCTTTGGACTGTAATCTAACACAGAGTCAACACAGAGTCAACACCAACCATTGTACCCCCTCCTACACAACTTCATTGGAGTATTTCTGTCAGCAGCGGGCTCTGCACTACACCAGAGAGTACATTGAATACACATTCTATTACATGTATGTGTAATAACTGAAGTGTCCAATTTGGGAAACAGCAAGATTCAGGTGTTCTATGTTAGCCACGGCTAATGTAAGTAAAAAACTTAAAGGAGAGATGAGGAGCTGGCCTCAGAGGTCGGATAGGCTCACTCCGTTTTCCTTCAAGCTTGTGGACTTTATATCGACCCTTGTAAAGCCAAAATATCTGTATACATTCATTTCCACATTTACAGTGGTGATCCCTGGAAACAGACGTTGTTCCTTTTAAAGGTTTGGTGAAGTTGAGTACATTAAAATAACTTGATGGGGATAAACACATATACAAGAAAACATTAAGTACAGTAGTAGTAGTAGTGCATAAGCAGAGCAGCAGCAGCTTCAGTCTTCCATGTGTAGCTACACTGGAGGTGTTCAGATGCTTTGGGCCACATCTGCTCTGTCAGAAGCGGACAAGATGGACGCCCGTGTCTGTGGAAGATAGGATGTGACGAGTGCTCAGTCAGACACTTTGTATGACCAGTGATTGACCTGCTCTGTAGAAGAACCTTTGTGTTGCGCTAAATTGATACAGAACAATAGATTACAAGCATTTCTGAACAGCTGTTGACAAATGAGAAACTGTTGTATCAAGATGGGTGTGAAGATGTGAAATTAAAAGCAAGCCAATGCAATATCAATGCAAACGATGATGCTCTTGTTAACAGAATGGAACCCCCCCCCCCGCCTCCTCTATGTTAGCAGATGGAACATGGACCAAACTACTAAGTCAAAGTACATGTTAGCTTTTTCCAAAGAAAAAGTTCTTATCTCACTGAAAAGTGTTAATTATCTGATATATTAATTATAAATGATAGTCAATGAGTTATTTGGTGCAATAAAAATGACATGGGAAGTCACGATTGATCTGGCTCACGTCTCAGCTGGGCCTTTCATAACCTGACACCACCCCACGATCACTTCTTCGAGGACTCTGGCTCCAAGTGACATCAGCACCTCAAGATGACAGCTCCCGTATCTCTGGATATTTTGGCTTTATTTTTGTACAGTGGAGGCATGTCATCGATCTTTATATTCAGTCTATGGATTTCACAGATGACGTGCACATTTGTTTTAGCTTCCTTCTTCATCTACTTCACCTCCACCTTCGCAGGAGATTTCATTTCAATGGCACACCTGTTGACATCAGGTGTACAGTTACTGTGATATCTAATTCTGTCGGGAGAACACATGCTGCACAGTGTGTTGTCTTGAAACCAAGGGAGTGTTACACCTGGAGGTGTTCACTATACTCTCATTTCAAATCTGCCTGCTTTATAGAATGTTGCCACATGTACCTGATAATTCCTTGATATTACTTGATAATGTGTTGAATACAGCTATGAGTTGATTTTAACAAACTGCTGACAACAATAGTTTCACTGAAAACAACGTGGGGTTTCTACAGTCACATCTTGTGGTCATGAGCAAGAAGTAGCATTGTGATCCTAATCCAAACCCCGAAAAAAAAAAAAAAAAAAAAAGACTTCAGACACAATGTTTTTTACATTTAACTAGGACCACAATATCAAAAGTTAATCTATAACATGATGAAATATATATGTTATAAAAGTAGAAAGTCAAACAATTTTTTTTATTATTATATAACAAATACACAGCTGTAGCACCTGTGCATGCAGTTTTATGTGTGTGTGTGTTTGAAACAGAGCTGCTTGTTGGTGTGGACTGTGATATGAGTGTGGTGACAAATGATTCTAAATGGTAGTTGTGGTAGTTGTGTGTGTACAAACCTTGTAATGCCTAAACATTCCTTTTTTTCATTACAACTTGTTGATTGAACGTTAATGAAAGAAAATGAAGATATATTTTTATTTCGTAAATCAAACATAAAGAAAACTCAAATAAGTATGTACGATGATATTAATTTAATTTGAATATATTCATTTGTTTGAAGAGTTGGAATGTCCCTGCACCACAGACACCATGTATCTGAAAACCTATTAAGGTTTGGTATCTGTGTGCCTTAAATGCAGCAAGTCATTTGCTTGTCACGATAAGATCACTCTATTGCCATTGCACAAGATGGTGCCCTTCAAGAGTTTCATGAAAAAGGTACAAATTAGACTTCGTATTGCATCTTTGTTTAAAGTCCTGTCTGTGTCGGTGATCTAAAGCCATGAAGGTTCAAGGAGAGCTGATCTGAAATACAGAAGAGCCACTTTTTTTTAGGGACCTTCCTGTTCCTCGTGTGTTACTTCGTATAGGGTTTCCCTGAAGGCTCAGGCTTCTCGGGTGACAGTAACACCCTCTAGTGTTTGATGTTTTGTGAAGTAAATATTCACATATTCGAATTCCTCCCTCTGTTTCAGTTTGCCAGTACAGTCTGTGTTCTTGGGTCATCTCTTGAGGAGACTGCAGAACCAGGCCCAGCAGGATGTGGCCAGAGAGACCAGCCTTAAAGAAAGAAGTCTACAAATGGCAGTTTATGTGAAGGCTTGATCATCACATGCTACAGGAAACACCTAACACACACATTTAACAGCAGAGACCACCTTTTAACAAGTGTCACAACCCACACCTGCTGGCAGTAAAAAGCCCTGCACCTCTACTAACCTTTGTACCATTTCAGATTATTCACTGGACTGCTCAAATTGTATTGATGATACATGTACACCGTTTTAATGTATTTAAACAATAAATTACTGATGTTATCACAAAATAAATTGGAAAAAAACTATAAGATGCATCCAAAGTCCCAGAGAACTATTTGCTCTAACAAACACAAGGCATAGTTCTGTCCTTTCGCTATGCATTGTGGAAAGTTAGAACTGGTTTAGAGGTCAAGGGTAAAAAAAAAAAAAATTGATTTGTCCAATAATGTCTTTTCTTCACCTACTGTACCTCAGACACACATCTCTCCATATATATATATATATATATATATATATATATATATATGTATATATTATATCTTGTGTGATTAGCTCATTATTTGCTCTGTCACCATGAGTATAGTGCAGCCTTCCAGTGAGCGATGTCTCCTGTTATCTCTCTTGCTGATACACCTGCTAATAAGCTTGTTGTGGCACTTCCTCTCTGCCTTGATGGCATTTATCTCTCCTCAAACACCTCCAGATTTCTCACACTCCTTTCACCAGATCATTTGTTGAAGCTTTGGCATGTAATCCTGCCTGCCTCAAAGATTGCCTTCTGTTTACTATACCTATACAGTGTTTTTCTTTTTATCAAAGTAACTTTCATTTATTCATTTGTATTTCATTCTTCATCTAAGGGTTTTGAAGGCAAATGCCAATGCTTAAACTCTGTGAGCAGTAATGTTCAGTGGATTGGCCCAAAATCTGGTTCAATAAACCTGGTTACTTCCCTCAGCTATCTGAATCGGATGGTAACAGCAAATACATCCTTTGTTGTCCAATTGATGTTGTTTTCTTTCATTGACTTTGGCGCATGCAATAATACATACAGCAATACACAGCCTATGCCTAGTACATTGGGAGAGAGATCATTTGTTCTGTGGTTTTTACAGCCTCCTCATCCTCTAACTCTTCTACTGGCTTTGGCAGCGCAACAGACTTCCTTAAGTGCAACTCTTAAATAAGCCATTACTCCATTTACACCAGCATTCAAATTTTAACTTGATTATATTTACACTGTGAATTTATGTGTGTCTGCAGTGTCCACATTGGAATCTGTGTTACAGCTAATCAAATTGTACAAATAGGACAATAGCACACACAGTAATATAGTGGTGTTTACAGTGTTTAAAGTGCAGAGAGATCAAGGTCCTTACGGCTGCGGGGAAATGAAAAAGGATGATTCGGTCTATGCAGCGCCTCTTACAGGGTAACAGTTGAAACAGATGGGAGGGGTCATCATTTTCTGTGCCCTTGTAATAGTGTGTTTGTGGTACAGTGATTCAGCAGATGGGAGGGGGGGGGCAGTTATCTCTGATAATGTGTTGACTATATGACTATGTACTTTACGTGATTGAGTGTTGGAGATTCTGTACCAAACTCTTTCGATGATGGCTGTGTAGAGCTGAGGGAGGAGGTTATGTTTTCAGTTCGTCTCCAAAGCTGTCTTGTATAATGTGGGGACTGAGGAGAGGACTGTGTTGCAGCTACTAGCTGCCCGGCTTCTGCTACCTCACTGGTTTGGAACAGTCACATGTGTTAATTACTTCCACCCACATAGGTGTTTTGGCATTTATACATTTCAATGCTTTCACCATACCTACTGACCACTTCCAGAGGCGGTTTGGCCGATTGGAATGCAGCCCATCCTCAGTTCATCTACACCTGCACTCTCGTGTGGTCCAACTCTATATTGATTTCTCAAAACATATTTTAATCTCAGGTTTAAATGAGCTTGCAAGAGCAACCCACAAGAGTCAAGACAAAAAGAGATGGTGACTATATTAGCTCACTCGCTGAAATGCAGATAGCAGCTGGTTTAAAACTGGAACCATAAGACATAGTATTGGTTTCGAAAAATTGTGTTCAGAAATTCTGTTCTGCACGTAGGTTCAATTGAGCTACATTGGAATTGGTTACTCACTTGGAAAACGTCATCATGCAGTTCTCACAGTTCTCGGTTTGCATCATCAATCGATGCCATAAACCATTGGGCACTTTAAGTGCATATAATAGCTTTGAAAACGTATGGTGAAAAACTATAAATTACTGAAGCAAAAGTTCTACAGTACTACTTAATTTACACAAATTATGACATTAACTTTTCTTTGGCTAGATTTGTGAATTAATTATAACCGTTTATATATACGCTAGTGGCAGAGGAGTGTGTCTAGGTTACTCAATACTCTGTACTTGTGCACATCAAACCAACCAGTCCCGTAAGCCAATGCAATACGAGTCCCGTCAGGTTGTAAGTGAGTGAGAGATTCACAGGCTACTTAGATGCAGAATATGTTGTGAGTCCTCAGCAGGTCTGAGTCACCACCCAGCATGAGCCATTGCAAATTTTTTATGAGTGCAGCCATAGACAGTATTCAAAGATGGACAACATCTCCCCAACGGTGAAGCCAAGGTGTCTCCATTGCCCCCTAGTGGCTGGCTGCAGTATGGGTAATAAGTCCCGCCTCTTCCATCTTAGTGGGTAGGGCATGGACTAAATTAAGACGTCAAGCTACTCATTAAATACATTTTTCTCAAAGATGGTTTCTGTCATTTTAGGTTTACTTTCAGTGCCAATGTCAAACAAAACATCCCATTAAACCAGAAAATGCATCATCTTTAATGCCCCAGACAGCAACCACATTGACTTTAGAAAAATAGAAAATTGGAATTTTTTCTTTCTTTCAAAACAGTGCATAACATATTTAGTTCTATTAATAGTTATTAAAGTAAACTAATGAAATCGATGTTAATAGACATAACAAACTTCACATCCACCTGAAATATAAAGATCATGACCACCATCCGTCCGAAATGTATTTCGCAATGAAATTAACACAGAATTATTGATGTCAAGAAGTAGACAAATAAGGCATTTCGATATTGGCAGCCTTTAAGTTAGCTGTAAATCCAGATGTGTGCTACTGGATTGATAGCAGTCAAAGTGCCCCACTAGCTTTGAGAGCAAGTGACTTGCCGACAAAACTCTATAAAATAGCAGTTTGAGTCATATAACAGCAACAGAGAACAAATTTAGTGGGCAGTCGTTTTGCATGTAATTCAGATAAAGTCACTGCTGTTCTTGACTTGGCATTTAACGCTGAGGTCAATGAGACGTTCCTGCTACAGAAAATTGACATCATCTCTCTTGGTGAAGACATAAAGTATGATGGCTGTGTAATCAAGAGAAAAAAATAGAATTAAAATAAATATTGTAATACAAAACAGTCAAAAGAGAAATCCAAGACTCACATTAATGACATCTGCTCCTCAGTAATCTATTGTCTTATTGGTATTGCAGAGGAATCAAAGACACAGATGACAATGTTAGCATATTATAGAAATACTTATAATGGGGTTATTTACAATATTCAATTCCGAATATGGTTAAACTAGTTAGCAAGGCACCAATTGACAGATGTCAGGTCACCTTGTGTTGATGACATTACAACGAACACGAGTTCAAATAATATAATATTGTAAATGTATAATAATTATAATAGAATATTCAAATGAAAAAATCTTTCCATCAAAATGTCCGGAGACAACCCTGTGTGTAATCTGAAAGTACTAAATAGTGCTTCATAACACATACAACCATTAGACTGATAACACACTAGGCAAGAGAGAACCATCTGGAACATTATTATTCCTTTTTATCTTACTTTTATTACAACCACATTTTATGGCGTTTCTTAAATATGACAGCTTTTGACTCGGCTGCCTATGACAGTATGCTTTTGGTTTAAAAATGCGGTAGTAGAGGTGATGATGTCTGATCTACTGAGCAGGTCAGATGGCTTTCATAGCATTGCCATAACAAACAGTAGCCAGTCAGATTTACCTTTAGCCTCAGCGTACCCTCAGGTTGGACTTTTAACGTTAATATGATTGAAGCGCCAAACAGGTAGAAGTAAGGTACAACTGAAGATCACTATTATTTTCATTATAACAACAACAACCAGTCTGACAGAGCTAAAATGCAAAGGTTACACAACTATTGCAGCAGCTCTGGTGTTTGTCACTCAGATGTTGTTTTGGGGCATTTGCTGAAAAGACTGAAGCCATAAATGTTCTTAGTAGAGTATGTAAACTGGAACTGGAACTGTTAAAAGATCACTGAAAATATCAATGTAACAATAACATGATCCAGCAGTCAGAAAATACATACTGTACATTGTTTCCCTATATTCCAAAAATAAGAGCTTACTTAGAACAAAACCATGAGTAGAAAATAAAAAAAATCACTTTTCACAATGGCACATTTAAAAATACTTTTGGCACCGATGGTCCCTCCTATCCAAAGTGCTGCTCAGAACATGTGACATACATTTGTGGTATTCAACCTCTGTAATGAACATAGCTCTGCTAAGCCTGGTCATATATAAGTGGTTGTCACCCAGACACACACAGACGATGATTATTTTGTCACTGGAGGGAGAAAAGAAACCAATGGTGCTCACACTCCTCGAGTGCATGCATCTCAAGAGCAATTTGCATCTATTGGGTCTACAGCATTATGGCTTTCCTAACACCTGTAGAAAGCAGTCAAGCTGAATCGAAGCAGGTTTTCAATGTGCAAAAATTGACAGGATTTCTGTGACCTCATGGCAGTGTGATACTGGTCACAGAAAAACTGTCTATTTTGCACTTTGAACATAGAAACATACATATATATATATATATATATACAGTATATATATAGTATATATATGTATAGGGAGAGACGGAGAGAGAGAGATATTTCTGTAAATGTTTGTCAGCACATTTCCTTCAGAATATGTGTGGTAATTTGTGCATAATCACTCCCTGACCTTACTGGATGTTTAAAACCTCTGGTTCAGTTTCGAAAAAGACCATGATCACCATCTAAAATCATAAAATAGTGTACCCAGTCACTGCTAATTATAAGATGTAATAACCTCCTTGGCCCAAAATTTGAAAATGAACCTAACTACTGATTTATGGAGTCACTTTATATCTATTATTTTAGGAGCGATGGGCCGCAGGTTAGATGCTTTATTGATTTCACCAATGTAAATAACAGGGTAACACAGGTTCAAAGAGAATTTTTATGTTGCAAGACTAATGACAATTAAGCTGTGGCTAACAGTTTGTGTAACCTGGCCCCAGTCCCTTGAAATCAGCTGACCAATCAAACAGAATCACCATTGAGGCCCTGCACCTGGAAGAGCAGGAACAGAAGTTGATTGTTTGCAGTCAATCAGATGACAGGCAAGGGTACTGGAATGTCGTCTCCCAAGTGACGTTTGGATGGAATTGTCAAACTGATGGGTGGACTGGTGCCATATCAGTGTGGTAATTATGCCAGATCACTGATCCATCTTCAATCCCTTATCTATGGTTATGACCACTTGGTATTTTACCAAACTTATCATGGAGCCACCGAGATCAATTTTGTTTCAGTCAGGAACACTATGTCATGATTTACCCATTTGTTGCAAATGGGGATATAGTTGTGATTGGTGCTGAAGGCTCCATTCCCTGGATTAGCCAAGCAGCCAACTAAAATAAAACAGGGAACATGTGCGGAACCCCCTGTTGGGCGTAGCAGGCAATGTTCATTTGTTTAAGATGAATATCGTTTCCCATGTCTGTGTTTGGACTCTGTGCTAAAAGGTGGAGGCTGGGGTGGTGGAGGCAAGTTGTCTGCAGCAGGCATGGGTGGCAGTGTAGCTGAGCAGGGATCAGTGAGGATGAGGTCGTATTTAAAGGTGAGAGAATGGCTGTGATTGGTGGGTGGCTGATGAGCACCCGTAACCTAGCTGATAGCTGAGCACATGACTCCATGTCCTGCATGAACTAAAGCGATGCTTCATTTCAGTCAGGAACTCTATGACATGATTTACCCATTTGTTGCAAATGGGGATACAGTTATGATTGGCATTGAAGGCTCCATTCCTTGGATGTTCCCTGGATTAGCCGAGCAGCGTGCTAAGATAAAAACAGGGAACATGTGCAGAACCCCAAAACAATGGAACCCCATCACCAACATCAAGCTAGAATGATGATATCTGTGTAGCAGCAAGCAAGCTGCAGACCTGAAATTGTTGTCTAAGGAATGCAAGCATGCATCCTGAGAAAGGGTATACTACTATCACGTGATGAGAGTAAGTGCAGCAGCAGCATGCTGCAGACCTCTAAATTGTTAATCAAATAATGTGGGTATGTGTTCTGTGAGAGAACATATTACTGTTATAGAATTATCTATATATAGCAGCTAGCATGCTGTAGACTAAAGTTATGACTAAAGAATGCAGGGATAAATTCTGCAAGGTCATACTACAGTTATGTGAATATCTATGGAGAGCAGCGAGAATGCTGCAGATTCTAAAATGATTGGCTAAAGAATGCAAGCGTGCATTTTGTGATAGGTTATGCTACTGTTCGTGAAATATCTATGTGTAACAGCAGCATGCTGCTGACCTCTCAGATAATTAAAAGAATGCAGCCATGCATTCTGCGAGAGGTCATATTACAATTAAGTGGAATGTCTATAGCAGTGCATGCTGCAGAGGGCTAAAATTATTATTAAAGAATGCAGGCATGCGTTCTTTAAAAGGTTGTACTAAGGTTTTGTGGAATATCCGTGTGTGGCAGCAAGCAAATAACTGAAAGATTTACTGTTCAGTTATTAGCACTCATGGTCATTTTAGCTGAGATTTGAACAGAGAACAATAAAAGCAGGGTTGCTTCGTTATCACGGAACTAATTTGTTTCTTTGACCAGATTTGCCTCAGAGATGCGAGCAACGATAATAGGATATAATTCTAATGAGCCATGGGTTGACGTAAGAGGGAAGATCAAGGAGGGCCAAAACCGCTCGTTATTGTAGATCCCCCAAGACTGATGGAGGGAGCAGCATCAGTTAAGAATCTGATGGCTAGTGATGTCTCTACTTGTTGTTGTAGAGTTATATGTACATATATATGCTGTTCTGCTTTACACACGGCAGGGAAAATTTGATTTACTCTGGATTGAATCTACATTCTTCTACAGAATCATGCGGTTTATCCACAATTTGTTGGAGGTCCAATAATCTAGAGATAAGTGATCTACCTTGGGGAATGATATGCATGGCGAAATTAAAATGACCCAATTGAGACAAAGTTCCATTTTGGTAATGGATGCTGTATCCGGTGCACTTTTCGTGGCTTCTCTAATTCGCAGTGGCTCTTGTAGAGGTAGCGATGATTGCATAAGGTCGCTGTCTTAATAAGATACCTAAGACTATCTTTTTTAAAGAGCCTTGAGTTTTCTTTTCTGAGAGTGGGACACTTAACAGCTCAAAAACATTTATTCGTCTTGTTAATGCATTAATACTAATTGGCTGGGACTGAGGATAATCGAATACTAGGAAATAGTCGGGTAGGTGAATGACAAATGCAAGTTGCAATTATTATTGAGCAACATCCTACGTAGGCTTCTGAAAGAATATTGAATATGCAGGCTGTTGTACGACAGGCAGAAACCCCATTGTCGTGGTGGAGGCTGACGGATATATACAGTATATTATGCATATACATATATACATATATATATTTTACGTTTACCTGAGTATTTCTGCATTGCTATGCCGCTGGATGTCAGCGGGTGTCTGTCCCGCTGAAGGAGGCTTGTTGTTGATTGGTACGCGAGGACCGGGTCTTCAGCCTGCCATTGGAGTCCAGTGGCCCTTTGTGTTAAAAAAAAGGGGTTAAGGGTTACTGACTTCCATGCAGCAGGAATCAAATATCCCATCTGTCCTGGGAAGCTCTTATGATCCCCAAGAGGAGCTGTGATGGGGACACTGCATGTCACCTACCTGGTTTAGTTTGCTGCCACTGCAACCCACACCCAGCTGAGAAACCAAAAAACTGATAAATGGATGAACTGACATTGAATTGGTGCGTTGTCTTCTGGCAAAAAAGTTTGAGATGACTTTTGCATTGAAATACACGGCATTAACGTGTTGGTTCATGAAGATTAACCGATTAGAAGATGGTAAACTGTGGCTATAAAAGGGATGAACATGGTCAGAGACAATACGCTTTAAACCCATGATTGACTGATATTAAGGGCGCAAGAGAAAACTCTCTACAACACCACACCACCTGTTGACACAAAGCAGGTTGGCTCCATGGATTCATGCTGTTGACTCCAGATTTGGACTCTACAATCTGCAGCCTCAGCAGAAATCTGACCAAGCTATTATCGCACCACCTTGGTAAGGCTGGTGCGATAATAATAGCAAAACTGTTCGAAGTACAGATGGTTATTGTGTTTGTCAGCCTAAGATGGTCGCATATTGCATTTTACATAAATCATGAATGGAGAAATGGATGGATCATTGACAGAGGATTCAGTCTGCTGCCGATATTCTGCTCTTGTGCAAATCTGGAAATTGATTCAATTTACTGTTGTGAAAATATCTTCACAACGGATTTTTCTCCCCGTCACGCTCTTTCCAGTCTCATCTAGTATTTCAGTGATCGAACCACATTCTTTTCATATGCATGCTGATTCATCTATAGCCACAGCCTGAACTGTTACATAAACTTAAAGCTCTGAGTGGATCTTTTTGGAGGATGGAAACATCTTCTTTGCAAAGAATAGCTCTTGGAGAGACAGATATTTTACAGCAGTGAGCACTCAGGGACAGCGATGGTAATAAAGATAAGGTGAAATAAAGTGAGAGAAAGAGAGAGGTTGAATCCATTAGGATTTTTACTGCCCTCAAACAATATATATCCTAAGGGCACGGGGACAGGGAGTGGTTGCCACCAAAGTGCTATTGATCACATCACTGTGTTATCTTCCTCACGTCAGAGTATATAAGTCATGTCTGCCTGCAAGGAATATTGGTGTTTGTGTGTTTGTTTAGATGTGTGTCTGTTACAATGGATATCAGCGGCGTTTGTGTGGGTGAAGCACGTATTGACAGCAGCCACCTGACATGCCAGTGACCTGCAGTGTCAAGTTATTGAGCTGGTCCATAATGCAGAGTGATTACGCAGCAATGTTAATTCACTCGAGCAAGTCCAATACCAACAGTGTCACCCTGGACACACACACACACACACACACATTGAACAAACACGCCGTGTTGTCTTTAGATAGCCAGTCTAGAAATAGTAAGTTGTGAATCTAAAGATGCCAAAGTTACATGACACAGGAATATTCCATGTAAAAATAGTTACTCATTATTGTCTGATCACAGTGTAATAGTTTTCCAGCAGCACTTGAATGCAACGTCCACCATCAAAAGTAACACAAATGAGATCTGTGCAAACACATTTAAATTTTGAAAGCTGTAAATATATGGAAGGGAACTTCAGAAAGCTAATTTGATTGGATCTATAAACCTGAAGTTGAAGAAGTGGTCAATTTGTGGTGAATTCATTTGGAAAGTACTTAAATATTTTCAAACTGTTTGGTAAGTCTTTGTGTTTGTGGAATGGGGATGCACGTTTGTGAACACCATAAATCACCCACAACTCCCCACACATAGCCAGAAGTGGGGTATTGCTTTTGTCACTGTGTGTGTGTGTGTGTGTGTGTGTGAGAGGGAGAGAGAGAGAGAGTGTACAAAATAACTTCCCATAAAAGCACATTTTCAAGATATCTCTGTAAATATTAGGGCTAGAGTGATAAGTGACATCATGAAGAAGTCATTATGTAACCGTCGGACTACAAATGTGACCAGTCGTACATCGAAAAATCATTATGGCTCATATGGCAGCAATAATGTCACCATTACATCATAAAATTCA